>NW_010357396.1:231529-281572 GCF_000414095.1 Morus notabilis
CTGCCCCCCTCCCCGCCCTGTCGCCACTGTCTGCACCCACTTAAAACGATGTTGAATTGACCAAGCTTGCCCAGAAGGCAATCAAGCACTTCGAGTCCTACATCTCTCAGCGCTCCTCCCTCTCCCGAAACGACGTCGCATCCTTCATCTCCCCCTCTTGGTGCACTCCCTGGGAAAACTCCCTCTTCTGGATCGCGGGCTGTCGCCCCTCCGCCTCATCTACGCCCTCGACGGCGCCGACATCGAGTCCAAGCTTTCTGAAATTCTCCGAGGTAAGACCGCAGGCGATATCGGTGACCTCTCAGCACGGCAGATGCGGGCGGTGGACGAGCTGCAGCGGCGGACGATTTGGGAAGAGGAAAGGCTGACTGCGAGGCTGGTGGAGCTACAGGAGGACGTGGCGGATCAGCCGATCTCCGCCATCGCGAAAGGCGTCGACTAGATCAGAGAAATGAGCGGAGAGATCGAGAAGGTTCTGAACGAGCACGAATGATCCATGGCTGAGGTTCTGGATTAGGCTGATAAGCTCAGGCTGAACACGCTGAAGGAGATTCTGTGGATTTTACGTCCGGTGCAAGGGGTGGATTTTCTGGCCATGAGTAAGAAGCTTCATCTCTGTGTTCATGAGTGGAGTAAGAAGAGGGATCAAAATAAGCATGACGTAGAAAATCACTAGCTAGCTTGCGTGCAATGTTTTAATTCACAACATTCTCATGCACAACCAAACATAGTAATGTAATATTTCTGGGAATTTAAAAAATATTTATGTATGGAACCAAACACAGTAATGTATTATTCCTAGAAATCATATTACCCTCCGTCACTTTCCCGGGAATATGATTCCTATTGATTCCTGCATACAAAACGCCCCCCAATAACGTAAATATTAGTGAGTTTCTAGTTAGTTAGTGGCGGCGATATGCGGTGTGATGGCTTTATTTATGTGAATTTAAATATATTTAGAGCTTAAAAGCTAAACGGATAGACTTAATTTCCAATCAAGTTTGTTATTTAGTAGCTGAGATCTTTTGGTCGGCTATCTCCCTCGAAGGCCTATTGATTGGTTGTCCTTCATCGAAGGCTTCTAATGGTAGTGGTTAAAGGTTTTTCTGTTTTTTAATGTAATTTTTGTGTTTGTAATAAGAGCTGTGGTGTCTCCACCCAACCCTCATTTATTTTGATGTATGTCGTTAGTTTTTGTGATCGACTTAAGGCTATTTGTATGTCTATGGATAATGTTGTCTTGGTCTAGTTAGAATTTTTTCTATGCCGTATACATGTCCCCTCTTTATGGGATTTAACGATCTGTTTTTCTAGCGATCGAAAGCCTATCTTAATACGAGAAGTTTCTTCAATTCGAGCTTTATATGTGCCCATTGTTAGTGTGCCGAAGTGTTCTTCCATTTTTGAACCTCATGCATGCGTACGTCGCTCTAATGAGTCAATATCATTTTTGTAAAATGACTATTTATAAGTTTTTAATTAAATGCAATTTCTCTTAAAAAAACATAAATATTAGTTAGTATAAAGATGTCTAAATTTTATTCGTCAGTATAAAGATTTTTGTCTCTAAATTAGACTCGAATCATTTTACAAGAATCCCTCTTTGGAGCAAATACAAATATATACTCTTCTAATATTTCACAGTTTGAAACCAATAGAATTTTAGAAAATTACATTGATGCCTCGTTCATTTCACGAATTTGAGTTTTCAATTCGAGCTAATATGTGAAATTTTTTAGAGTTTTTAACTGTAATAAAAAAAGTTAGATGTAATATTTTCTGAGAGTTTTTAACTGTAAAATCTTAAAATTAAAAATTTAAATCAGTGAAATAAATTATACATGAGTTTGTTTTTATTGGAAAGCATTTTAGGAGTGTTGATCATAGTAGAGTACTAGTCTAAAAATACTAAGAAAAAGGACTTATTTAGTACACTGTCATAACTTTAATATGTTGTTGAATTTTATGTCGATGCTGATTGACGAGCGAATGAATTTCAGGCATTGTTGTTTCGGAATTTCATGAAGCCATTAATTTAATGTCACCAAAATTGTTTTTTAAACAAAAAATTAATGTCACGCCAAAATTAAATGTCAAAAATTGAATATGCACAGGGTGCCAAATTTTACATTTACAGCATTAAGTGCATGCTTAGCCAAATTCAACAACGATAATGGTAAATTAAATGGTCCATGGATTAATTGTCTTGTCCTTTTGATTTCTTATTTTCTTGGTTAATTTGATCTTGGAAGATTGTGAACTAGTAATTTTGCTTAATCATCACTGAACTTATATGAAAAAATATCTCCCATTAACCTTATTATTTTCACGAGGGAAATAATTTATTAGATGACGTTAAGCACATTTCAATTCATTATTCAAAGTGGTTGCTAGACGCAGTTGGAAATTTTGCTATTCATTCTACATGCACTTGGAAATTGGAATAATTGAAATGGACCCCATAAATAATTTATATTTTATTTGGTCGACCAAATGACCTGGTATACTATGCGTTTACTCGCTTATAAAAAAATAAAAAATAAAAAAATATTTTAGAAAAAGAAATCAAGTTGTTAGAAGACCATGTGAGTGAGAAATTGAAAGCGACATTCAATCTTATTGGATTTTAACAAAAGCTCCAACGGTGCTTCCAATGTTCCATCAAAACCGACGAAATTATCAACCCAATTACAAAAAAAAAAAAAAAAACAAAAAACAAAAAACAAAAATCAAAAATTTTAGGCCTCATTAGAGTTAAAAGCTCGAGTTACAAGTGAATTTATATAAAAAAAAATAATGTAACAAAAAAAATAAATTTTAAATTTTTATAAGAAAAAACACTATAAACAAATAATTGTGTGATTTTAATGATTATTTTAACATTTACTCATTAATAGATATTATTATTTTATGCCACACAATAATAATTTAATAGTTATAATTAATTAAATAATTAATTAAAATTAATAACAATTAATAAATTTAAATTTTTATCACACTATATTATTAAATTTTAATATTTAAAGATGATCCCTAATAGAAAAATAACAATTGAAGACTGGTCCTAACAAGATAAATAAAGTCCATATTTTTTTACCTTTATAGAAAAATAAGTCCGTATATTTAACTCTATGCTAATTTCTATTTTGACATTGAATTAATTAAAAAAGAAAAAGAAAAATTCTTCATATTCTAATACCTGTGTTTTTTAACCGAAGAAAGCTTTTTTTTTTTTTTTTTTTCCCCGTGAAAATGAAAATTTTTTTCGCCTTATAGAGTTGAAAATTTAGCCCAAAAAAAAAAATGGGGGGGGGGGGACTAGTGTAAAAACGAGAGAGTTTATTCCGATATGCCACGTGGCAAAAGGTGATAGGACTGTGAAACTGTGACGGTCAAAATCTGAGAAAGTACAAAGCACGGACTAAACGCAAGAAGACCGCGCCAAAGGGCAAAGGCGGATGTCTTCTGTTGTCCAGTCGTTTCCATCTCATCTCTTTCTTCAAATCACTTGTTTTTCTTGTCTTTTTCTTCCACTTCACAACAAAATAATAATAATAATAATAAATAAACAAATAACTCTCTCTCTCTCTCTCTCTCTCTCTCTAAAAGTAAAAACACAAACACCAGACTGTCGGTGGAGTGATAATAGTATTGTAGTCTTGAGGCCGTAGTTGCTCTGTCTCTTTCGTCCTCTTTAAGCGATTTCCTTTCTCTTTTTTCATTTTCATTATCATTATTATTAGTATAAAATACATATTACACCATCTATATATCTACAGCTATACGAAGAGAGAGAGAGAGAGAGAGTGACGCTTTTAGGGAGAGAAAGAGCATTGTTTGTGGCTTTGGTCACACGGGTCTCTTTGAGATCTGTGATATTTAATCTGTTGTTCTTGTTATTTGGGGTTCTGTTTCTATCGATCTGCATCAAGTTTGGCTTTGGATTCAATTGGGTTTCTTTCAGATCCTCACATTTTGGTCAACGAAGATCGTCTCTTTCAGGTAAAGTTGTTTACTTTAACTTTGTTTCCCTGTGGATTCTCGACTGTTTGTTTCTCGAGAAAATTTCGACTGTCCTTTCTGGACATTAAAATATTAGATTTTGACAAGTTCGCAAGAAATCTCAGGAATTATTCTGTATGTCTTTTTAAAAAAAAAAAAAAAAATTAGTGTGATGAGAATTGAAAATTGGGAACTTTTGAAGTTTTCATCTATATTGATTTCTCCTACATTTTTTACCTTGATGAAGAGGAAAGAATCTCCTTTTTTTATCTTTTTCTTTTCAAGTGTTTTCTTATAGATCCAACTCTAAAAAGTGGGTGCATTTGTTTATTCATTCATTTATTTATTTATTGTAATTGCAGATTCTTTTGAAAAAATTGGAGGTTTAAGGCATGCATAATAGATCTGGTTGAGAAGATTGAACTCTGCTGTTTTTTGATCCATTGTACACATCTGTGTTAAGACAAGCAGGTGTCGATGGAATCAGAAGGAGAAACTGGGGTAAGTTTAATTCATTTTCTTTTTTCTTCTACATGCTGGTTTTGATCAATAGAAATTGCACTGAAACATTATTACATAATCATCAATAACTTGTGTTATGAATGTTGATCAGTTTTTTGGTTTATCTGAGTGGAAACACTGAATGTGATCCGAAACCATGGGATTTTAATGGATTCGAGTTGATACTTTTACGAATTTAGAATTTTGTGATTGTCTTCTTTGTATCAATTTTTGCTTAATTTGTGTGTCGTTGATTTGGTTTTGATTAACTCAGGCAAAGGCCATGAAGAGCCTAGGTGGGCAGGTATGCCAGATCTGCGGTGACAATGTCGGGAAGACAGTGGATGGTGAGCCATTTGTCGCTTGCGATGTCTGTGCCTTTCCGGTCTGCCGGCCGTGCTACGAGTACGAGAGGAAAGATGGGAACCAGTCTTGCCCACAATGCAAGACTAGATACAAGAGGCACAAAGGTGTGTTATGCTCACCAATTAATATCATTATTTCATCACATGAGAAAATTTATAGTAAAGTTCATTTTGCAACTGTTCATGACTGCTTGAATTGTGAAAGTGGTTATGAGAAGTTTGTGATTGCTGATACTACCTTGTGATGTAGGATTAATAGGAGAAAGAAATAGAGATAGAAAAATAGACTCAAAGAAGAGAAGAAAAGCAACGAGACAGAGAAATAGAGAGAGAAATTAGAACTCAAGAGAGACAAACACTAGTTTCAATATTCATTAACCATTGTCTCTTGTTTCTGAATTGAAATTACAATGCTACCACTTTTATATGCAAAACCAAATAGCAAAATATTATAAACCAATATGAAATATGAAAACTCTAGTAATGGGAAACTAACCCTATTTTTAAAATAGCATAAATTCTTTATTAAGCAAAATAGGAAATTATACCAAAATAAAATAAGGAAAGTTAACAATGGGGAACTACCCTAATAAATTAAATTCCTAATCAAGAAGAAGCTAAATAAACATCTAAAACTATTCCGCATCACCTTGGTTTTATATCGACTTGTTCATGCCTCTTACTAAACTTTTACATTTTTTTTTGCTATATATATTGCCACTATTTAATGAGGTGGTGAATGCTTTGTTAATAGTGATTTATGATTCACATTTTGGTTTTTAGGAAGTCCTGCTATTCTTGGTGATAAAGAAGAGGATCTTGATGTTGATGATGGCGCTAGTAATTTCAACTACACTTCGGAAAATCAAACCGAGAAGCAGAAGATTGCAGAACGCATGTTGAGCTGGCAAATGACATACGGGCGCGGAGAAGATATTGACAAGGAGGCTTCGCACAACCACATTCCTTTGCTCACCAATGGTCAGGAGGTAGGGCAACTCCTTGTTAACTTGTTGTTCTAATTTGGCAAGGAATTTGGAGTGAAAATATAATCTCTTTACCCGTTTAGGTTTCTGGAGAATTGTCCGCTGCATCACCTGAGCGGCTTTCTATGGCGTCTCCTGGAGTCGGGGGTGCAAAGCGCATTCACCCTCTTCCTTATTCATCCGATGTGAATCAATCACGTACTTTTCTCGCTCTTGTATTTGTATATCATCCTTATGAGTTCGCTTGATGCTTTTGCGCTAATACTGATTCAAAGTCCATGGTTTTTGTGTTTTAGCAGCTAATATGAGGGTTGTGGATCCTGTGAGGGAGTTTGGTTCGCCCGGTTTAGGAAATGTTGCGTGGAAAGAGAGAGTGGATGGATGGAAGATGAAGCAGGAGAAGAACGTTGTTCCAATGAGCGCAGGCCAAGCTACTTCTGAAAGGGGAGGTGGAGATATTGATGCTAGCACTGATGTGCTTGTGGATGACTCTTTATTGTAAGTTTACTCTCTACATGATTTTTATTTTTATTTTTTATTTTTTTTGTGAACCTTAGACCTTACACTCTAAGTCCTTTGGCTTCTTCCTGCAATGCATTCTTGCTTCTGGTGGTGTACTGTATATCTTTACTTCATATCTCAGAGTTTGAACCTATGTAACCTAAAGCTTGAAAAGCTAAGCTATAGTGAAAACAATTTGGACAGGTTATTCCTAATGTCATTTGTTAAGCGGATTTTCTGTTAATTTAATGTTACAAGATCTTAGTCAACACCATTGATCATGAACTTAGTGTTGTTTCTCCACCTAGAAGAAAAGCTACTGAATTGGTCTTTTGTATGGTTAATTTTCATGTTCTCAATTGTTTTTTGTTTTCCAGGAATGATGAAGCAAGACAACCTCTTTCAAGAAAGGTCTCGATTCCTTCATCCAAAATAAATCCTTACAGGATGGTCATCGTTCTGCGTCTTATTATTCTCTGCATCTTCTTGCACTATCGAATTACAAACCCTGTGCCAAATGCCTACGCACTGTGGTTAATATCAGTTATATGTGAGATTTGGTTTGCAATCTCCTGGATTTTTGATCAGTTCCCTAAGTGGCTTCCTGTGAACCGTGAAACATATCTCGACAGACTGGCTTTAAGGTAGGAAAATTTTCTTTGCATGTAATGTTCAGTATCATTGTCATTTAAGCTTTGAAGATTTCCTTGTATTTGGAATTGAAAATCATATCCATGTATGTTACAGATACGACCGAGAAGGAGAACCATCGCAGTTGGCTGCCGTTGACATTTTTGTCAGTACTGTTGATCCGTTGAAAGAGCCTCCTCTCGTGACAGCCAATACCGTGCTGTCAATTCTGGCTGTTGACTACCCAGTGGACAAGGTCTCTTGCTATGTGTCTGATGATGGTGCTGCCATGTTGACATTTGAAGCTCTGTCTGAAACATCAGAGTTTGCGAGGAAATGGGTTCCTTTCTGCAAGAAATATAACATTGAGCCTCGTGCTCCTGAATGGTACTTCACTCAAAAGATCGACTACTTGAAGGACAAGGTCCAACCATCATTCGTCAAAGAGCGCCGTGCTATGAAGGTATAAAAGAAATATCATGGAAATTTGTTTTTTATCCTCATCTTTATGATAATATAGAACCTTAAATTTGGGGATATTTTGACATACATATCAAAAATATCAAAAATAAAAACTTAAAGGAATATTGTCATTTTTAATATAGAAAGTTCTATTGATAGATCTTATGTTCCCTTGCCAATGAAAAAGTGCTTTCTGCTTATGTTTTTTTCTTGTGGATTTTAGAGAGAATACGAAGAGTTTAAAGTTCGTGTCAATGGACTCGTCGCAAAGGCAACAAAAGTTCCTGAAGAAGGATGGATTATGCAAGATGGAACTCCATGGCCTGGAAATAACACTAGAGACCATCCCGGAATGATCCAGGTAACTGCATCTTCAGATTGCTTGCTTCTTAGAAATACATTTATATATTGGAGTTTATCGCGTTAGATAGGTGGCTAATTCGATTATTTTATGTAATTTCTTGTAGGTTTTCTTGGGTCAAAGCGGTGGCCTTGATGTTGATGGCAATGAACTGCCTCGCTTGGTCTACGTTTCTCGAGAAAAGCGTCCGGGTTTTCAACATCACAAGAAGGCTGGTGCTATGAATGCACTTGTAAGTATCTTAGAAATAAATTGCTAGAGTTTTCAAGTTTGTATTCTTGCTATTTTTTTTTCACTCACTCACCTAAATTTCTAACATTACCCTTTTAGGTTCGAGTTTCGGCAGTTCTCACCAATGGGCCATTCTTGTTGAATCTTGATTGTGATCACTACATCAACAACAGCAAGGCCTTGAGGGAATCCATGTGTTTCTTAATGGATCCCAACCTTGGCAAAAATGTTTGTTATGTTCAGTTTCCACAGAGATTCGATGGTATTGATAGAAACGATCGATATGCCAACCGAAATACCGTGTTCTTTGATGTGAGTTTCTTCTGAATTTCTTACTTGAGCAATTTTTTGTGTTTTTCATTCATTTAAGAGCATGTTTTCCTACTATGAATTGGAAAAGAAAATTCAATCCTAAATTACCCTTTTTGTTTGTAATGGAATGAAATAAAACGTAAGTTTTCATTTGTAACCTTTTTCAGTTTTAACCATTAAGTTGATAAACATGGTCACTTTCCTTGTGTATTCCAGATTAACTTGAGAGGTTTGGATGGAGTTCAAGGTCCTGTTTATGTTGGTACGGGATGTGTCTTCAATAGAACTGCCTTGTATGGTTACGAACCTCCTCTTAAGCCAAAGCACAGGAAAGCTGGAGTCCTATCTTCTCTCTGTGGTGGATCAAGAAAGAAGGGTTCAAAGTCAAGTAAAAAGGGCTCTGACAAGAAGACATCTGGCAAGCATGTGGACCCCACCGTGCCGATTTTCAGTCTGGAAGATATCGAAGAGGGAGTTGAAGGTACAATTATTTCTATATCTGTTTCCTAAAATTGTTTAGATGTTCATGAATTACATTTTAAGAGGAGATACTTATTCCTTCTATGTTTATTTCCTTTGCAAACTTTTTCGTTGAAAAGTGGGAGGAAAGAAATTGAAGAGATTTTGGGGAAGAAAAGAGAATGTTGGGTTGTTTGGAAGAGAAAAAAGTTGGAAAGAAACAAGTGGAAAATTTGTGAAAAGGGGAGAAAATGTTGCACAAAATACATGGATTTTAATAACTATTCTGTCTCTTAATTACACGCCATTCACTCGTTATGTACAAGGGTAAATCTATTGAGAAAAAAAGAATAGACACATAGATTTATAGAGTATCATATTTATATTTTGTCACCGTCATCGTCTATTGAGAGAAAAATCTTTCTTCTTGATTTTGCTCACTTAAGTTTTTACCAAACATAATGTATGTAATGCCTAACAGTTAGCAATGTAATATCTCTAAGAATGTATGTGTCTAATCTCTATATCAGGTGCTGGATTTGATGATGAGAAGTCATTGCTGATGTCACAAATGAGCCTGGAGAAGAGATTTGGTCAGTCTGCTGTTTTTGTTGCCTCTACTCTTATGGAGAATGGTGGGGTCCCTCAGTCTGCGACCCCCGAAACTCTTCTCAAAGAGGCCATTCATGTCATCAGTTGTGGTTATGAGGACAAGACTGACTGGGGAAGTGAGGTAATGTGGCAGTTTTCTTTAGAGCTACAATATTGTTGTTGCAACTTCCTTGACAATGACTTTAATTCTCACTACTTTGGTTTTGTGTCTTGTAGATTGGATGGATCTACGGTTCGGTCACAGAAGATATTCTCACGGGATTCAAGATGCACGCCCGTGGGTGGAGGTCAATTTACTGCATGCCGAATCCACCGGCCTTCAAAGGGTCTGCTCCTATCAATCTTTCGGATCGTCTGAACCAAGTGCTTCGGTGGGCTTTGGGTTCTGTGGAAATTCTTCTCAGTCGGCATTGCCCGATCTGGTATGGCTACAAGGGCCGGCTTAAATGGCTCGAGAGATTTGCATATGTCAACACCACCATTTATCCGATCACAGCCATTCCGCTTCTCATGTATTGCACATTGCCGGCTGTCTGTCTTCTCACAAACAAGTTCATCATTCCACAGGTTTGTCCCGTCACCCTACAATATCTTGTGTGAAACAAAATACATTATAGTAACACATTGCTATTGGAAACTGTGAGAGATTGGCTCACTTTTAATTAATCACAAATTCACATCTCAACTCTGAGACACGTATTATAACTCAGGAATCCACAGAGTCTCACATGTAAACTTCTATAATTAGTGTTTTTCGAACATATTTTGTCAAGAGTCGAGACATTGCCAGGTTCACGTAGTCACTAGAAACAGTTGAAATAATCTTTAAGACTTACTAGTGATGACATCTACACATCTTTAGTTTTCATTCAAATGTCCACCGTAGAAACTCCTAGATTATGACTCAGGGACTTGTACAGTCTTACACGTCAATATCTAACTAGAAAGTGCTTGTGATAACAGATTAGCAACATTGCAAGTATATGGTTCATCTCCCTCTTTCTTTCCATCTTTGCGACTGGTATCCTTGAGATGAGATGGAGTGGGGTTGGGATCGACGAGTGGTGGAGAAACGAGCAGTTTTGGGTCATTGGTGGTGTCTCTGCCCATCTCTTTGCCGTCTTCCAAGGTCTGCTCAAAGTGCTGGCCGGCATTGACACAAACTTCACTGTCACCTCCAAGGCCTCAGATGAAGAAAATGATTTCGCCGAGCTCTACATGTTCAAATGGACGACCCTCCTCATTCCGCCAACGACCCTCCTCATCATCAACTTGGTGGGGGTTGTTGCCGGGATCTCCTACGCCATCAACAACGGATACCAGTCATGGGGTCCGCTCTTTGGGAAGCTGTTTTTTGCCTTTTGGGTGATCGTCCATCTTTACCCCTTCCTCAAAGGTCTCATGGGACGACAGAACAGAACTCCTACAATTGTTGTCGTTTGGTCAATCCTACTTGCTTCCATATTCTCCTTGTTGTGGGTAAGGGTTGACCCTTTCACCACTAGAGTAACTGGTCCTGACGTTGAGCAATGTGGAATCAACTGCTAAAGGAAAATGCTCAATGGAAGAAGAAAATAAATTAGGCATAAATTTTTTTGGATATTTAAGTGGGAAAAAAGGCCCCTCATGGATGGGAATTGTCTTGATACACTTTTTTTTTCTTTTTCTTTTTGTGTAATTTTTATGTCTGTGGACTGGTTTGTTAAATTAATTACCCTTGTGAATCTTAAATTATGTGCAGATTTATAGTGAGTTTAAAAACAAAAGAAATGAAATTCATTTTGTTCTTGGAGGGTCAATGTCAGTGTAATACGTTTAGAACAGAGGGAGCTATATATGTGGAATCTGAGCTGTAAAACATAACTTGTATCACGTTAAAACTTTTATTTGAAGCAAATTTGTATTTTATGTGCATTTCTTTTTTTTTTTTTTTGCCCCTAAAGAAGAAATGGTTATGAGAGTAGAAGGCGGTGTACCGAATAATTTTAAAGAGGCATGGCAAATTCCTCACAATGTGAATTTATCGTCCAAAAGTATAAGAAGTCTTACCATCTTAATCCTTTTGACCTTAAATATAGAGACTAACATGAATTGCGCTAAGTACTCCATTTTCTACCCTCTTGATAGTTTAGTCATTGTAGTCTTCTTTTTTATTTGTTCATATGACCCCACCTCAAATAGATTCAACTAGTGTGTTACCCACAGCACGGATGTATATTTACCTATTTAATAGTTAAAATATTTTATAAAAACAAAACAAAATACGATACACGATAAGAGTTCAGTTTGTAAGCAGTACACATTTATTTATATATTCATGTGTGTGTGTGTATATACATATACATATATATTCGTCTCCACTTTTCTTCCTTATTTCTTCTTAGCTGCAATAAAGATATACGGAAAAAAATGAAAAATTAGTTGTCAATTAATTATGATGAATAATAATAAATTTGTTTATATTTAATGAAATGATAATTTTAATATGTAATGTATAGTGTTACCTGATTGGTTTTTATTTTTTCAAAGAACTGATGGAAGAAGTTGACTTAAGATAACACTTCACTCATGACATTATTAACCGCAATCACATAATTTAAGTTACGTAGTGATTACCGTGTTTATAAAGTTAGTGTAACGATATAGTCTAAAAAATAGAATCACCAATCATCATTTTCCCTTGCTAGTAAACTCATTAATCCTTCATTCTCATCCTAAGCATGTTTTTTCAATAATAGTTTGTGCTCTCCTTGGGGAGAAAAAGATGTTAGGTTATAATTAAGGTCAAAAGTTGAATAGAAGAATAAAGTAAAAAAAAAAAAAATTAATGTTACACTAGAAAAATAAACACCCATAGTAGGAAAATCAAAACATATACATTATTTATGAAGAAAAAAAAATGCATTGGCCCAAAGTCCAAACCATAGCTTAATGTGTTACCATATTGGAAGTTCCACTTTCTAATGGTTGATCTAGCAATGTACCATTATTGCGTACGAAGTGGTACATTCTAGAACTGAAAGCAGATAGATTTGCTGATCTACTCGACTTCAATATTTCTGACAAAGATCACGTGAGACGGGCACGTGGTTGATTGTGGTCCCATTCCCATCCTCCGTGCATGCACATTAGCTTGACGTGTCATATCCACGTGTCACTTAGCACTTTTTTTCTGGGACACGTGTCTCTTATCTACAAGCTTGCTCTTGGAGTTAACACGTGGCAGGCTGAATCATTGTAAGTTGAATGGTTATTACATTAATATATATCCTTTTTCAGTATTGGTCGTTCATTGTAATTGTAAATTATAAAGTGCCAAGAGAAAAGAAAAGTGAGAAGGAATAGGAATCTGTTTGTTTCGCGGGAAAGATAAAGAAAGTAATATTATTGGCGACAATGACTATGGCCATCTCTCATGAGGAACCGATTCTCTCTAAGCTTGATCGCTTGGACAACATGGTGAGTCACTAATTAATAAACCACTTTCATGTTTATTTTCTTTTCTTTCTATTTTTGTTTTTTTTATTATTTATTAACTCCTTCAATGAGTGGTTTTGTTCTTTTTTGAAAAAGGTAAACGCATATATAAATTGGTGAGGAAAGTCATCTTAAAGTGGTATAATTTGTGTTATGTTTATTGATGTCTTATTCGCAAAAGTAGAATTTTTCTTGGAAAATAGCTTGATTGGAATTCATACTATAAGTTGGTGAAACTTATTTACCAAAACAAAAGTTCATGAAAATTCATACCATTTCTCTAAGTTCTCTTCTTTCAAAAAAATAATAATTTAAATAATAACGTAGAAGCATAAATAAGTTGGGTGATGAAAATCGTGTCGAGAGAACTATACGTATTTGTTGGTAAAAACTATGGGAATTTTTATGCTCATAAACGTCCTATTGGCAAAAACTAGTAATTTTTTGAAAGCTATTGCTAAAAGAAATGATATTTTCATTAATTTTACGAAACAGTAAAAAATTCACATAGTTTTTTTATATGAATAGTGAATTTATGTTAAAAAAAATATTCCAATAATAACATCTTGACTCGTGATTTGTAAAAAAAATGTTAAATTTGAACTTTAGAATATTATAATAATTGTAATAAAATCTTGAGTCGTCATACAAATGAACGAATGAAACGAACAAACTGATGTAACAACGAATCGAACAAAACTTTAGAATTGTACAAAATTTGGTCACTAGCTAGCATCTTGAACTTTATGTGTGTGCGCGCACAACAGTTGAGACAATTGGAGGAGATCAGAGGCAGCAACAGATCATCATCACCACCAAAAAGCTCGTACGCATCAACCCAATCAAGTGGGACCCTGACGAGTGAGGGACACGCGTCATTCGTGGATGATGTTTCCCCAAAGAGCCTAGAAAAGCACTGCCGTCCGATTAACCATGTGATGCTTGAGACAGAGGTCAAAGGAACACTAATTGAGAGGCTCCACCGTGTAGAGGATCGAGTCCTTAAGGTCAGGAATACGGATTTTTTTAACATCATCTTTTAAATTATATGGAAAAAATGATCCATACAAATATTTACGTGTCTATTATATATATATATATATATATGTACATATGTGTGTATTTATGTGGGGTGAATAATTAGTGATCAGTTATTTTCTATAGTTTGTTGAAGAAATTTTATTGTGTGTGTGTGTGTGAAGAGAATTATGATATAAATTAAAACAAAACACGTTGTCATAATTTAAATTAAACCATTTAAAGCATGTAATTGAAATATATATATATATGTATATATATTTTAACCATGTGTAAGAAATGTAGAATGTGTTTATCTATCTCATATTGGATTAGTACTACTAAATACTAATTAGTTTATATTGATGTGTATTTAATTGCGTCTGATTTGTGATGATCAGTTGTGTTTGCAGTTGGAGGAGGAATTAGTTGAGGAAGAGAAGCACAAGGAGGCGACCGATCACAAGAAATCCCACAACAAGAAAGGGATTAAGCAACTTGTTAAACAATGTGTTAAAGGAGGAAAGAGGAAGACTTAAAAATAATTATTATAATAAAAACCCTTCAATGCTTTATTATTGTAACTTAAAATAGTTTCCGAGTTTGTTAATTTCTTTCTTGCCTTTTTTTTTTTTTTTTTTTTTTTTTTGGTTTAAATTGCATGGGACAACTTTTCATGGTGAATTTTGTACGTAAAAGGAAGGACTTGTGATTGTGAAGACATTAACAATGCCCGGTTGATGTTTTGTTTGTTTGTTTGTATGTTTTGAAGCTTTTGGAGTTCAATTGGGGTTTATAAATGTGCTATTTTTTATCGTCTCTCTCAAGAATATCTATTTCTTTTACTCGGAACTCTATTTTTGGTATTTTCCTTTGTCGTTGCGGCAAATGTCCAACTTCCGGTTTTGGAATGATCCAACTCTTTAGAAGGTACTTTCCTCCTCTTTTCTTTTTTTTTTTTTTTTTTTTTTTTTTTTTGTCCCAACGAACGCATGAGACACACATAAATGGAGGAAAAGGAATTCATGGTTTCTTCTTTTTCACATTTGTCTCAAACCCCACTTAAATGTGAGAATTTCTAAAATAAAAGTTGTGAAAAATGTACAACATATTTATTGTGACACTATATGTGTCGTTGTTTATTGTTATAATAATAATAATGGTTAAGAAGTTTATGTATCAAAATGAAGATGTATAAAGTATACGCAATAAATAAATTTTATAGTTTTTAATGCAAATACAGTGGCGTAAAAAAGAGATGATTGTTGTAGATTTTAGACCCATGAATCCACAATGCACATGTTAATCCCTATATTTATAACATAAAAAATAAAAATGCAAATGTTAATCCCTATATTTATAACATAAAAAATAAAAAATCCCTATATTTATAACATAAAAAATAAAAATGTAAATGTTAATCCTTATATTTATAACATAAAAAATATGATATGGTATGTTATTTTTATTTTTATTAATATTAATTTCTATATTTATAATATAAAAAAGTATGATATAATATGATATTTTTATTTTTGATGATACGTTATTTTTATTTTTGTTTCTTCAAAATGCATGTTAAATCTATTTTTTTTATAATTATTAAGTTTTGAAAGTTGTAAAAGTAAACTTTTATTTTAAAAATAATTAGAAAATATAAAAGTTATATTAATTTTATAGAAAAAGTAAACATTTCAATTAATAGTAATTAAATGTCAAATTTCTCGTATGTCATATTTGATGAGAAATTTATCATAAAGTATATAATATATAGAAAATTTAGCACAATAATTTGTTGTGCATTAGAGAGTGTTTTTTAAACTCAAATATTAACATTGCATTAGAGATGTTCATACATTATAAATTTTTGATCAAATGAGTTTTTCTTTCAATTTTAACTAATTGGTTAATATAGTTATTTGATTAAAGGTATAAATTAAGGCTAAGAGGTAAAAAATTTCACATACTTTAAGGGGCAGTCTCATTCATTTAATTTTATTTTTTTCCAAATCTTTATAATGGTTGTTAGTTGGCCCCTCTTTTGACTTTAATCGATCACGAGCGTCTAATGATTAACAATGGAGCCAAACCGTCCATTTGATTTTCTCGCAGGATAAAATGCTTTTGAAAAGAAGACCCTATCGATGGGCCTTTAAACGGGGGAAGATGTAGAAATGGGCCCCTAAAATTGAGGTCATATGGGCCCATCTAAGTGAGGTCATCCATGTCCAATGGAAATGTTCCTATTAGGCCCATTTGAGCTTGTATGGGTTCATCATACCGAATCAATTACCCAAAAGTGCTCTTTTAGATGAGACGGTTGAGATTGCCCGACTGGTCATACTATTACGGGGATGTTTAGTTTGAGGATTCAAACCATAATTTAAATGATAATTTATGATTTATTATAGTATTTTCTCTCATAAAAAATACACGTAAATAAAAAATAATTCTAATCACATAATTTCAATCCATGAACTAAACGTCTTTAGGACACTTGTAAGATCAGTTTTTGATCTCCACGCATTATCAAAAAACGACAATGAAATGTTTTCATAGTCATAGATGCCTAAATATCGACAGAGAAAGAACTAGAATCCTGATCTCCTCATCGCATTTGCATTTGTATTTGCATGATATGAAAAGAGATGCTTGCAGTGCCAGGTGTCGTTTGATGAGAGTATGAGCAAAAAATCAATCACAATCGAGTGAGTGGGCCCAAATCCCCCATAGTAGGTTTAATTGATTAGAGGATTCAAATTGAATTTTGACAAAATTGAGGTCATTTTCCCTTAACATTGCGATGTCCCGTAGAGGGTACACGTCCATATGACTTGTAACACCGAACATGCACTAGCTTCCAATTATAGTGGGACTTTATTTGGGTTCTTATTCTTGGTTTTCACTGTTCAATCCTCGTCTGTGAAGTATTTTTCAAGGTAGTTGAAATATGATTTTTATTATTATTACTTATTACATTATTTATTATTTGAAATGAAAGAGGCATAAGTTCTTGATGGATGAGAAAGGTGATCCTTCCTTTTGGCCTGTTTTTGGGACTTTCACACGGCATGCATTAATGGTGTCTTGCCCTAACTATTCTTTTATATATTTTCCCTCTTACTATGCATATAAATCACATTTTACCAACAACAAAAAAAAAGATCATACTTTTATCAAAAAAAAAAAATCATACTTATAAGTATTATTGTGACGTTTTGTATTATGTAATATGATAAGTGTAAGATTGGACTATCAAATATGTATCAAGTAATGCTAAATTTACATATTTTTTTGATATAATTTTTAATAGTTTAGACAGTCTAGAGATACACGATACTAACATAGGTCCCGTTAATTTTACCTATTCGAGTTTTGCTACAGTAAAAAGCTCTTAAAAACAGTAACATCTAACTTTTTTAGTATAGTAAAAAATTCTTACATAAAATCACATCTCAACTCGAATTAAAAACTCGAATAAGCAAACTAAACAGGCTCATAATATATCTTTGTATCTTACGATAAAATTCTTTACAATAGCACATATTATAAAGGAACATATTGATTGAATCTTGGAATATAATAGTGTTTGATTTGTGTTACATCATACAAAATAATACCTGATTAAAAAAAACATGATTATATGCGAGATAACTAATGGATAAAGTTCATGACACTGATTTCTTAATTTATTATTTCTTTGAAAACTTGATTGATTCGAACGAAATGTCCAAAAAAAAGGTCCTAGCAAGGATTTGGATGCTAATTTTCTTAATTTTAACGGTCAAAGCATACAATTTAGATAGCACGCTTATTGCAATGATAGTAAAGAGTTATCATCAATTAAAGATGTGGGACTGTGGGACATGAAAGGAAGAATAAAGCATACAATTTAGATAGCACGCTTATTGCAAACACAAATGCCCCAAACAGGTACTCACTTATCCAATTTGGATAATGGTAATGGCAATATATATATATATATATGCGCGCGCGTGTGTATATATATACACGCGTATATATGTCAGTAGTTGGATAAATATACATATATATATATATATATATCTCAGCAAATATATGTTATAAAAATTTGGGATAGTTTTATTTTATTTTGGAAATTGCTGTTGAATAATTGCAGATCTGAAAGTACATGACAATATGAGCTCTTATGTCGGCAAATCATCTTATATAAAATGGAAGGAGCCTGAAAATAAAATTTATTTTGTTTTGTAATAATATGAATGTGCTCTTTTCTTTTCTTCTTTAGTTTATTACTAGTCTTTAACCCGCGCGATGCATGTGTAATTCATTTAAAAATAATTGTTATATAAATTGTTTTTAAAACAAGTTAAAAGAAAAAAATGGATAGCTCTCACTCAAAAAAGATTCTAATTTTTGTATTGAGTTTTTAATTAGATTTATTATGTTTTGTTTGAATTTGTTTTTATACTAAATTTGGTGTGATTTGATTTTATTTTAACTCAGCATATTTTTATTTGTTTTTTCATTAGAATTATTTACAACATTTTCATGTGAGTAGTATCAAAAAGTTAGTGCAAGATGGTAGTAAAATAATTATAATTCATACAAATTATTTATATTTTTTATCTGTGTAGTATTAAAAATTTGACACAAAATGGTGCTAAAAATTGGACTACAAATCACTTAAAAATAAATAAATAAATAAACATAATAAGTAGTAATAATAATAATAATAATAATAATAATAATAATTAGAAAAATGAGAATGATTTCAAGCCAGCCACGTACGTGACTTATTCAAAATAGCTGAAATGTAAATTATTTTATAAAAAGAAACGAACGGGAAAAAGAGGCAAAAAAAAAAAAAAGTGTTAAAGTACGGTCACCTGAGTTCTATTTGGTCCGACTGGAAAAGCTCACGGTGCGATATAGTATCAGAAATTTGACACAAAACGGACAAATCGGACCACAAAATCAATTCAAAATTAACAAATAAAAAATGTATATAAATAATAATATTTAGAAAATAAACTCAGAATTATCTCAGGTCACCAGATTAAACAGATCAACGGCTATGAGAGGCGCGCGTTCAGAGGGGCAAGGGAAACAAGTCATCGCCCCTACAGGTGGGTCCCGCCACTTTCTCATTCACACTAATCACGACAAGACACATGGAAAGGTGTCGGCCACCTTCTTCCCACCCGTGCGATTTAATGCGGCGTGGTTTATGGTTGAGCATTTTGCCATCCAACGATGAACTACACGTGGTGAAATTTTTAATCCAACGGCCCACAGGCAGCCCATGAAAATCCACCAACGAATTCCTGTAATTGAAACTTGACGCGTGGCAACTCCACTAAATTGCACATACACCTGATTTTTTGCCCTCCTTTGCAAAAAAATAAAATAAAATTACGAGGTTAATTTTTGGGAAGAAACTTGCCTTCAAGTACTCTTTACTTCATAAATTAGAATCATGTGATTATAATTATTTTTGATTTATGTATATTTTTTATGAGAAAAAATATTATAATAAACCATAAAATATAATTTAAATCATAGTGTGAATCCTCTAACCAAACATCCCAATATTTTAGATTTAGATTAGATGCCTTCAAAAATATAATGTCATTATATAAGGTTGGCTATTTTATATTAATTTTGTGTCTTAGTATAGTCCATTTCTCTTTTCTTTGTTTTTCTTTAAAAAAAAAATCGGGCATAGGGAAGGAGTGACATTAGCTACCTCTACAAGTACACGACTGCACAGTAAGTGATAATAATAAAAAAAACCTTTGCATTATGGGATTCTTTGATAGCTCAAATTTTTTTAGGTCTCGTTCATTTCGTTAATTTGAGTTTAAAATTTAAATTTTGTTACAGTAAAAAGTTCTCACAAACAATCACATCTAACTTTTTTGCTACAGTAAAAAGCTCTCACATAAAATCACATCTCAACTCGAATTAAAAACTCGAATCAGTGAACTAAACGGGCCCTAATTAACTTCATTGCTATAAATATTTGGAACATGATCAATAAACAAGAGTAGGGACAAAGAAGAATTTTCCTTTAATTTGAAGAAACTTATATTATTATTGTTATTATTATATGTTTCATGGCATTTGGATACTATTTTGAAGGAGAATTTTATGGTAATTAAGTTGTAGAAGTAATACTCTATTGATATTTTCTACCATTAAATTATAGAAAAATCATAGAAAAAGAAATGGTAATTTAGTAGAATCTCATGAAATTTTAATGGCAAAAACTGTACATTATTAGTATGCTATATATAAATATAATACATTTTTCAATCAATCAAAAGAATTATAACAATAGTTCACTACTACAAAGTACATATAACCACAAGTGATAGTAACCACATCTTTTTAATTAACGACTTCTGTCTTATTCGTTTCGCTGATTCGAGTTTAAAATTTGAGTTGAGATGTAATTTTATATGAGAATTTTTTACTGTAACAAAAAAGTTAGATGTGATTATTTGTGAGAGCTTTTTACTGTAGTAAAACTCGAATCAGCGAAACGAACGAGACATAAATTCACACACCAACTTACACGTGTCAATTTTTAATTGGTTTGTATTTTCAAGATTTATGCTTATTTTGACAAATATTTATTTATATTATTTGGTGTTGAATATTTTGACTCCATAATTGACCATCCACTACACAACACTTTAAACATAATTGGCGGAATCCAAACTCCAAATTCCAATCCACTTAACTCCATCAGTTGACGCCCACACCACCTACATGAAAAATGAAATGAAGTGCAAAAAAAATCCCACTCAAATTTCAACATTTCATTCGCATTTGGTGTGCATTTCAATGCTCCTCACTCTCTCTCTTCTTAAATTCTTCTCCAAATTAAACCCAAATTCCGATTCCTTCTTCATTTCACTTCAATTTCATTTCTGAGACGTTACTCTCTCTCTCTCTCTCTGTCTTGATGCTTTCTCTCTCTACAAGTTCTCTCACTATCTTTGTGTGATTCCTCGTTTTCATCGATGGCAATGGAAGCTCTAGCTTTCTCTTCCTTAAGATCTTCTTCTTCTTCTTCTTCTCGTTTCTTAACATTTCTTGTTCAGATCGACGATTCGTTAATTCGTTAACTCCATTTTTAGATCTCTCGCTGATCGTCGTATTCTCAGATACTCGTAATAATCGGTGAGTTTTCTGTTTTGGTGAAAAGTTTCTAGTTTGTTTCTGTTGTTTTATCTGGAAAAATTTCTTCTTATAGCATTCTCTGTGATCACTTTCTTGTTTGGCATTTGATGTTCTAGTTCTTGAAATCGCATTACTTTTGATTTTTCGTTGACTTGACCTACTCTCTTGAGCTCTCGAAATTTTTGCTTAATAATCGATTTTTTTTGTTGCTGATTTTTATTTTGCTGAGTAATCGAAAGTTTTGACCTTTTTTTTTTGTTCGGAGTAATTTAGTATATTTTTTCTTCTTTGCCTCCTTGGACGAGTTTATTTACTAATATGTGTAGCAAATCGTGAATATCAAGTTTGGATATTGGCGAATAAATGTTTACTTTTGCATTTTCTAAAGTTGGTAATTTTATTTTTTTGGGTTGAAAGAAATGGTATCTTTTTCTTATCTGGAATTTGATATCATGTCAATACATTCATATTGTGGTTAGTGCTATATTTATTCGGTGCCTGATTTTGATATCATGTAAGATTGTACTTTTTTTTTCGGATTAAGAATTTTTTTTTGAAGGGGAATAAGAATAATTCACGTTTCCTAACTTTGAATAAGAAAAGCCAAAGACAGTGATATATTCGTTTTAGATGATTCTAGATTAACTTCAGATTTGTTATCTGGACTTGGCTAAGATTCTCTGCGTCCATTTATTTATTTATATATTCTTCTTTTTCCCGAATTTCCTTGTTATTTACAATTAACATCGGGCGTCTCTAGGATTTAGAAAACTATTGGAGTAGATGAAAATTTCCTAAACATTTATAATTTGGGTTTGCTTTCATTTTGGCTCTAGGCTTATTATTGGGTCTTGGTTTCTAGTTTGAAGAAAACCCAAAAAGTGTTTTAACATGCATTTTTTGCCCAATAGGATTTCTGGTATTAATCTGCCTTTTACGTAGTATATTGTTAATCTTTCTTCTTCACTGGGGCTATGAAGCCTTTTAGTTTCTGAATGTGTTGGTATCTTATTGGCTCTTGCATAATTTCTTCCTTTTGGGTTCTTTTGATTTTTCAGCAACTTAAAGCGAAATTTTCAGCTAATTGAAGTATGTGCGGTGGTCCAGAGCGTTCCAAATCTACATCAACTCCATCCACGGTTGAAACTGAGTCTAGCGCCAAAGACATGAGTAATGGAACCCTTAAAGCTGACGAGTCTTTTAGCAGTTTATTAGAACTTGCTTCCAACAATGATGTTGAAGGCTTTAAGCGCTCGATTGATCGGGATGCTTCTTCAATCAACGAGATTGCACTGTGGTACACCCGCGGGAAAGGTGCAAAGCACATCGTTCGCGAGTATAGAACTCCACTGATGGTTGCTGCCACTTATGGTAGTGTTGATGTTCTGAAGCTTATACTCTCATATTCAGAGGTTGATGTGAATCTCTCTTGTGGCCTGCACAAAAGCACCGCCCTTCATTGTGCTGCTTCTGGTGGATCCGTTTGTGCTGCCGATGTTATTAAGCTGCTTCTATCTGCTGGTGCTGATCCAAACTTGATGGATGCCAATGGTCATTGCCCTGTCGATGTGCTTGTTGTTCATCCCAAGCTGCAAAACATGAGGGTTACACTTGAGGAGCTTCTGTCAAAAGATGCTTCTGATGGCTCTGTTGGCGAGCAGAGTTTGCGTCTGTCTATTAATTGCTCAAAGTACACCGATTCTTCATCGCGTTCTTCTTCCCCAGACAATGAGCGATCCCCTTCCGGCTCAATCTCATCACCTCTTGCATCAAAGATGACTGATCTGCCTCCTATCACTACACTGGAGAAAAAAGAGTATCCAATTGATCCGTCCATCCCCGACATCAAGAACAGCATTTATGCAACAGATGAGTTCCGCATGTTCTCCTTCAAGGTTCGACCGTGTTCGCGGGCATATTCGCATGATTGGACTGAATGCCCGTTTGTTCATCCAGGAGAGAATGCTCGCAGGAGAGATCCAAGGAAGTTCCACTACAGCTGCGTTCCCTGTCCTGATTTCCGGAAGGGGGCTTGTAGGCGCGGAGATTTGTGCGAATATGCTCATGGGGTGTTTGAGTGCTGGCTTCACCCTGCTCAATATCGGACACGGCTTTGCAAGGATGGCACCAGCTGCAATAGAAGGGTGTGCTTTTTTGCGCACAGAACCGAAGAGCTTCGACCCTTGTACGTCTCCACTGGATCTGCCGTCCCTTCACCACGTGCATCATCTGCATCTGGACCGAGTGTCATGGACGTGGCTGCTGCTTTGAGCCTTTTGCCTGGTTCCCCTTCATCAGTCTCCGCCATGTCTCCTTCCCCGTTTGCGCAGCCCATGTCTCCATCAGCCAATGGTATTTCCCCGTCATCAGTTGCTTGGCCGCAGCCAAATGTGCCAACACTTCATCTCCCCGGAAGCAACCTCCAATCAAGCCGCCTAAGATCTTCACTTAGTGCCCGGGACATCCCACCTGAGGATTTGAAAATGTTGCTCGAGTTTGATGCCCAACAACAGCTCTTAAATGATCTGAACTGTATCTCACAGCCTCGTTTAAGTTCTGCTTCGCTGAGCCGTTCTTGTCGGTCTAAAACACTAACACCTTCAAACCTGGAAGAGCTATTTTCTGCTGAGATCTCTTCATCGCCTCGGTATTCTGATCATCTGGCTGCTTCCACATTTTCCCCTACTCACAAGTCAGCGGTGCTAAATCAATTCCAACAGCAGCAGAGCATGTTATCACCTATTAACACAACTGTTTTGTCGCCAAAAACAGTTGACCACCCTCTTTTACCGGCTTCATTTGGTGTTCAGTCTCCTGGAAGGATGTCACCTAGGAGTGTGGAGCCAATCTCCCCAATGGGTACTCGGCTTTCGGTGTTTTCTCAACGTGAGCACCAGCACCAGCACCAACACCATCACCATCACCAGCACCAGCACCAGAACCAGCACCAGAGCCAGCACCAGCACCAGCACCAGCACCAACTACGCAGCCTCAGTTCGAGGGACCTTGGAACCAACAATACTACATCATCCATTGTCGGCTCTCCTGTGAGTTCTTGGTCGAAATGGGGATCTCCCAATGGGAAGCTGGACTGGTCTGTCAACGGAGACGATGATGCTCGAATGAGAAGATCGTCTTCTTTTGAGCTTGGGAACAATGGGGAGGAGCCAGACTTGTCGTGGGTCCAATCTCTTGTGAGGGAATCTCCACCTGAGATGATGAAAGATAAGGCGGCACTTTCACTTAACGGTGCCGCCGCCACAGCATCCGGTGGTGAGGGTCTGAATTCCAATTCGCAAGTCGAAACTATTGATCATTCTGTTTTGGGAGCTTGGGTTGAGCAGATGCAGCTTGCTTGATCATCAGCTCTTTAGTCTAGTGATGAAAAATGAATTCATTTTACTCCTGGATGTAGGTATCTTAAGTAAGTCCAAGGTACATACAATTATATGCTTCATATTTTTTCTTGCTTTCTCGGGGTCCTTTTCTGGAGAGACGACAACAACAACAGGTGATATCAAAGAGGTAACAATAGACTCAAAATGTTTCAGAAGATTATTCAATTCTTACAATATATATATATATTCTTTGTAGCAGAGATCTGAAAAGGTCGAAGGATGAAGAAGACTCTCTGGGACTAGTAGTATTAATTAAGGAACCAGTCGGTTTAGGTATTATTCTTCTTCCATTATTCTCTTTCTAGCCATCGTTTTTCTCTTAATTTGTTCTTCAAAGAAGTTACAAGTCTGTCAGCAACAACAAGACCAACAGCTTTGTATTTCATATCAGCATTTTTATTCGATATTTTAAATAGTTTAATTTCTGTAATTTTGACTAGAGAAAAGGACCTTTTAGAATTGTATCATTTCAAGTTCAGTAATCGGACAATGGAGAAGCTGAACTTCCGTGTAGAACTGAACCAAAGTTATTTTTTTATTGATATATCATACCTTTATTATTGTTATTATTGTTTGTTTTAGTTTTCTCTGTCTCCATATTCATTTTGTATTGTTCCGTCGCACTTTCATGGATTGACTGATTCAAAGAATCTACTTTTCAAAGAACTGGGACAATGGAGGAGATGAACTTTGTGGAGAACTGAACTAAAGTTTTATTTTTATCTTTATCAATGCCTTTATTTATTTGTTTATCTCTATTCGTTGCCCGGTAACTATGATTCAAGGGATCTACAAAAGAATTGCAACACTTTCGTGTTAGTAGGTTGCTTTATTCATGGGAGTTGCTTGTATGCTTGTTTTGTTTTTTGACAATTCTATCTAAACCACTTTGTGCACACACAACTCGAAAAGTTAAATTATATTATAATCCTATCATTATTAAGGGTTATGTTGGATTTAAATTTTTAATTTGAGTGAATTTTTTTTATTATAATAAAAAAATTAAATGTGATTATTTTTAAGAGTTTTTTATTATAATAAAATTTAAATTTTAAATTCGTGAAATAAACAGAATTTAAATATAAACACATAATTTAACACATAATTTGATGAAAATACATGGTTTAAACTTATGTAATATCTTATAATAGATATCTGCCGTACTTTATTTTTTATTTGTAATCTTTCTTGAGAAGAGACCCCACAAAACAATTAAGAAATGTGCTAGGTTTAGTGGTTAGAAAATGTGGGGCCAAGTGTTGGGGAAAAGATGTAACGTTTTGGGATGCCAACCACACATCCCATAAAGTGGGTGGGTGGGACTTTTATTGAAGTAAAGTAATTTGTGAGTATTGATAATGTTTGGGGGGTTATCATCGTCAATCTCATGTATAGGTCGGTGGAGATGACCCAGGTTTTGCTTCCTTCCAAAGTGTTGTCGCAAAGATATCATTAATTAATGTCATCACAACCACCATCGAGTGCATGATGTGATGGGTTCCAAGAAGCGATATATATATATATATATATTTACACACTTGCACGGGTCACCATCAAGCTGTATGGACATGCATGGACATGGCTACGGCATTCTTCGTTTTTCCACTTCTCATCGTATATCTGGCCAATTTTTACGGTGGAGTAAGCTATTTTATTTGATCAGTGGACGATTAGTTTATAGATTTAAAATTATGATTTAAAATTATTTTTAATTTACGTGTATTTTTTATGAGATAAAATATTATAACGAATTATGAATCATAATTCAAATCATGATATGAATCTATTAATTAAATAAATCATAAGTTGTTTTTTAATAGTGAGAGTGTTTTCAACCATGAAGTTGTTTTTTAATAGTTAATTTATGCAAATAACAGAACTACTCTTATTACAGATAAGATGATTTAAAAATAAATCTAATGCTAAAACACTCTCAAACTGGCGAAACAAAATAGTTTATTTCACGTAAAGATTACCATCTATATAGTATAGATAGGTAAATAAATAGATATTTGTATGCATATGGCTTTGTTTACGGTCCCATTATTGTATAACATATACAAATACAAATGTAACATTATATTTATATAACTGAACATACGTTTTAAAAAAATGTAATAAAAAAAAGAAAAAAAATATCTCAGACTATTGTTAAATTTAATTTAGTTATTATACATAATACGAATGTTAAAAAGGTATAATAATCATAAGAGATAATTAATTATCTTGATATCTGGCCTTTTTAATATCGGTGCAACTTAAATGTTATTATGATTGAGACTATTCCACCAATCTAATACTACAAAAAGTCCATATATATTATTTTTATATTTATGAATATATATATATATATATCGTGCATGACTAAACAAGTACATATAATGGTAACTACGTTGTGAAACTTGCTTGATTGTAATGCGTAAAATTATAGTTAAAAGAGCATAATAACCAAAGGTATTGGCATAACAAAATTGGATTCTCCTGTTTGTTATTATTATTTTTTTCTGCATTGAATTCTCATTTTGTTGTAATTTTTACTTGTTAATAATCCAGGGCCCATGGTAATTCATAGGGAAATTTGTGTGAGATTGAAAGAAATTGAGAGAGATTAAGAGAGTTTGTGTGAGGAAAATGTGTGAGGGATGAGGGGTATTTATAAGGAAATTTTTTGGTTAAAAAATTGATTTTGTTTTCCTTAAATTCGGATCCAACGGTTATTTTTTGTCTCGACGGGTCGGGTTTGGGCCGAAAATCGGGCAACGGTAAAGAAAAAAAAAGAAAAAAGAGAGAGCCGTTGGAGTTGGGCAGTTCTGGCTTCGGGTCGGGTCGGGCGCCAACGGTCTGAGCCCAAAAATGGAGTTGGACGGTCTGGCATTTGGGCCTGCCTGCTCAGCTCGAAAAATTTAGGCTTCGGACAGGCCCGCCAGCCCAAAGTTCCAACACTAACAAAACTCGAATTCTAAACTCAAAACGGTGAAATGAATGGGGCCTAAGAAGTAAAAAACGAAACCTTATGCAATGAAGGACAAAATGGTCTATTTACATAAATAAAAACTTGATCCATGGCATATTTTGTAATAGTTTTACTGTTTCTGGTATAACTCAATCCACAACTGCTTTTTGTGGTACTCTTCCTGATTATCTCGCCAGAGTAAGGCTGGGGCCAAGCCTAAGAAAGAACATCCAGCGAAACGACATCGCAGATGAAACACTGTGATCGACAATGTCGAAAAGGACCTCAAAAACTGCAAGTTATATGAAGAAACGACAACTCATAGAAACGACCTCGGATAATGAAAGCAACAATATAAAAAAAACATCAACATAACCAAATGATAAGATGTTTTTTAAAAAACCTATATATTCGTATGACGAGGATAACAAATATAAAAAGTACTTTAAATAAAGAAAATAAATAAAGAAAATAAAAAGTAACTACAAACGACTAGAATATTAACGTTTTCACTCTACAGTGGTGGAGCCAGCCATTGAATTCAGTGGGGCATATACTAATTCTTTATTTTTTTTTAGAAATAACTAACAAAAAAAATATAAAATGACTAATTTTAAATTGATCCCTGAAAATAACAATTGTCTTATTTTATCAATACAACTCAAAATGACACAAATTTTTTTTTTGAATTGTAAATTTGATACTTTTGACAGTAGGGCATCAATATTTCAATAATTTTAATCATATGTGGCTCACATGAGTACTTTATAAAGGAAAATATAGTAAATTTAAACAAAATGAACCTTAAAATTTCAAACAATCTAAATAAGACATAATATCAAAAAAATCATAAAACATACAATGAGATTTTTATGTTTTGAAAATACCACATAATATCTTCATTTTAGGGGGGTTAATATGAGATTATTAATTTTGAGTGGGGACAAAATAAGAGAAGTAGAAATTTTAAAGTTAAAATTAAAACGAAAAAAGTCAATGGGAGCAGCCCCACTTGTCCTATAAGCTTGGCGGCTTCGCCACTACTCGGACTAACTAAACAAGATGTCACATTTAAGGACGTGACTTTCCACTTTATGTTAAAGTTAAACCACATTTAGTACGTCATAACTCCATCATAAAGTATATTGTAGAGTTCAAATATTTCCGTTCAAATTGAAAGGAAAAATAATGCATACATATTTATAATAATGCGTGCACATACATACTTATTATATATATAAATTAGAGTTTCCTTCCGATCACTTTCAAAAAATTGGTATGTATTTAGTCCCAACTTGCTATCCTTTTTTTCTTTTTCCTTTGTTAAGGGTATTAATAAGACGGTTTATGAAGGAATGGATTTTATATTGTATAATAATATTTTTGATTACTTATTTCATTATGCCTCTAAAATACAAAAAATATGATTCAGGATCTCAAAATTCAGACTGAATAAATCAAAAGATACAAATTCATAAATATGAGTCTGTTAAGAACTCATGATTAAGATCGTTCTATATGTGACCATCAACAGACTCAATTAGAATTTTTATACTTAACCGAAAATTATCAGAAATTCATATTGTGTTTGTGTCCCTGTTTCACATAATCTCATTATGCGAAATACACTCATTCAATATCTTATAATATTAACAGTGCGGATAACACCGTTCCATTCTAAATGGGAATGATCTGTATTAGTAATGTTTTAATTAAAGATTCTGAACTTTAATTAAATTCATTACGAATATCATTTTGATTATTATCCTTAAATATTATCCTCTCGCATATAACATTTATATACAATATTTAAGGTCACATAAATAATCATTGAATTTTCACTGATATTCATAAAATATTCAAAAATATATGCACATAAAATAATAAATAAACTATTTTATTAAATAAATAATAAATATCCTATTACATCTCATATTTTTAGGACACCATTTCTAACCGTACATATATATATATATATAACGTTAAGTACGTATTTTGTAAAGCTCTTGTCGTTTTTATTTTATTTTTTAAAAAACTAAAATCATACACAAGATAAGAAAGGGGGAGTAGTCCTTCCCAAAATCAAATATCCTATATATAAAAATGTCAATAGGCTTCACTAATTTCGACCAAAACGACGTAGTTTTGATCGAAAATCACTCTCTGTTCACTTTTTCCTTTTTTTTTTTTTAATGTTTTTCTTTTCTTTTCATTTCGAGAAACCATTTACTGTTCAGATATTTTTTCAACTAAAACGGCGTCATATGAATGCCTTGACTGTAGTTGTTTAAGAAAAAATAAATTTAGCGCATATTACCAATACAGATACATAATACTATATATATATATATGTATGTATCTATGTACATTAACATAAAGGACGTATTTTGTAAAGCTCTCGTCATTTTTATTTTCTTTTTAAAAAAACTAAAATCATACATAAGATAAGAGAGGGGGAGTAGTCCTTCCCAAAATCAATCCCCTCCAAATGAAAGATACGTGGGGAGGAAATTATAACACAGTAAAATAAATACAAACATAATTTATAAGCCAGACACTATATATATATATATATGTATATATATAAAATATGTTAAAAGTCCCAACACTAACAATCACATCAATATTGCAGAGCTAAATTGGATCTAGACTAGAGAGGGTATCAATAAGTTTATGCTTCCAATGGAGCCCTTAGAAAACGCCAAGGTCCCGTTCCAGTTCCCATCCTGCAAAAGTAACGGCAACCCATTTAATCAAGTACTTCATATAAATTAACTTTTATTTTTATTTATTTTTATTACAAGTATAAAATTTTTCCCAAAAAAAAATAAAAATAAAAAAAGTATAGTATTAAATGGGGTATTACATATTCATGATTTTACTTAATGACAATCTTACAAATATACTAGACATTAAAAATAGTAATTTAAATAAAAAAAAAAAATTACCTCCATACACCAGCAAAGGTGCGAAGGCCCATATAGATGGTGAGAGCAATCCAAATTCCAACAAAACCTTTGCTTTTGTCGAGCATAATTAAGGATGTAATGCTTGCTATGGCCACAAGGACCTGATCATTAAAACAAGAAAAATTGGACATCAGCATATACATACATACATATATATATATATATATAAGTTTAAATGGTACTGAAAATGGATTATTATAGTCTATTGGATTTGTGTGGACGAAAGGGAAATAGTGATATAAGTTGTGTACCAATGAGTATGCAGAATATGCAAAGTCAGATGCTCCAAAGTTCACTCCATCAAAGACAAACGACAATGAATTGATGGGTTGTGTAGCTGCAACAAACTGTTTTCGGCAAAATACAAGGATAATTAAGATCTGGTTAATAAAATAATATTAAAATCATTACAATATTTACAATTTAGAATATTTCTTGTTTCTTAAATTTGATTTCGTGGTAGGATTCAACCCCGTCGGATTGAATATCACTTTTTTTTTTTTTTTTCCAAAAATACCCAATTAGAATTATAAAGGTGGTGACAGATCATATCAAAATTATGTTTAAATGATAAGGTTATAATTTAAAAGAACAAAATGGAAATTGAACAGTCGAGAACTTTGCATTATTGGCAGGGTTAACCTATAAAATAAATGTAGAAAGATAAGAAATAAAATTTTACCGGAAGGCCAATTCTAATGAGGTGCAAAACGTGGACATCTCTGGAGAAGATTCCAGCTCCAAAATACAAACCAACTCCTACTACAAGAGTGAGCCCCAGACCTAGAACAAAACTCATCTGCAGTACCCAAAAAAAAAAAAAAAAAAAAGTCCCTTTCATTATATGTATAATGATCAATATTGGTTGTTCCTTTGTAGTTTGTAATAATGCTTTACTTACAAGCTTTATATATTCCTTTTTCTATAAAAAAAAAAAAAAAAAAACTTTATTTATATATAATAAAATCTGTTATTTTATAGTACCTGTACTACACGACTAGCAGCAGCTGTGGCCTTCTTATAGTCTTTCTCAGCGAATGAGCAAGCTAGAACGGCCTATTACATAAGGCAAATTAACAAAGAACATGTTATGGCATGAAAAAATATAAAATAAAAAACTTTTGAATCAGTTGAGAGAGTTTAATTAGTAGTACTATTTTTATTAGTCATTAGAAAGACGTGTTTCTTTGTGGCAATGACTAAAGTTTTTACCTGAACGGCGACGGCCAAACCGTCGGCGAGAAGAGAAGATGTCATCCAGACCTGCAAGCAAGTCTGGAATGCCGCCATGGGAGTTGCTCCGAGCCTCGCAGCCAAAGACGCGGCCAACGTCACACAAAACGTCACGGCTATCACCCTTGCCAACAAGAAAAAGCCTGCAGTTCCAAAAAAATTAACCATAACAATCAAAAATCAAGAAAAACATTAGTCTCTTCTAAGTAACTGTGGAGTTCAATTTGGCTGCTAATTAGTATTAATTAATTACCGTTTTTGAGAAACCGGCCAAACTGCAAATCTTTTAGACTTGGGGGTAAAAGGTCAACTTTTCTCATTAGTATTAAGAAGAGGACTAGCGCCATCAAGTACCTGAAATGATATAATCATCAAATATTAGAACTGCTATATTATATATAGCGTAATTAAGTTTTGTCATACGTACGGTGCTAATTAAAAAGCAGTGCGTAGTTAAATTATAATTACATTTTGTTAGCCAAAAATATATCACCAATACCATTACAAGGAAGGACTCTACTCACTGAGAAAGAACATGAGCAATGGCTGCACCTCTGATCCCCAAACCGCAGACGAAGATAAGCAGCGGGTCGAGGGCGATGTTCAATGCGTATCCACAAACTGTCATAAGTAGTAGTTAAGACCAGATTAGTGAAGATTGGAAATGGATTGTGTTCAGGAAAAATTGAGACAGTTTTCTAATATATATGTTAAAAAGAGGTAGATACCAATGACATATAAAGGAGTTGTTGTGTCCTTAAACCCTCTAAAAATCCCTTGCATGGCCAAAGTTAGAAGAACTGCCGGGGCACCAAATGATCTTGTTACCAAGTACTTCTCTGCTGGGGCTAGCATGGGAGAGTTCTATATATTCAACCAAAAGATCGAGAGAATCTTATTAATTCTGTCATCACAATATATATATATATATATATATAACTCATAATTTTTGTATGTCCCAATTAAAAGAGAATAGAGATTATTACATATTGCATCAAATATTTGAGTCAAAAGAAGGAGCAAACTGTTTGTGTAATATTGAAAAAACAAAACTTACATGTTTGACTCCCATTACACCCAGGAGAGTTCTGGCTCCAAACATTAGGAAAATAGCCTGCAAAAGGCCGAGTATTACACCGAAAATGAGTGCTGTGGATGCTGAAGCAATATGTCTCTGTCCCTTGTGCAGTTTGGCTTTCTTCTCGACGTTGCTGCTATTCGTCACCAAAGGAAACTCGCGCGCTGTGGTTCGCATTAGAAAACCAATCAAGAAATCACCCAAGAAAAATAAACAACTTTCAAATGACAACAAATGAATACATCAGTGAAAGGGCAAAAGAAAGAGTACCAATATTCTCTGGTGCCGAATCTTTTGAATTAGTGGTGTCTTTTGCATTCTCAAGTTTGTCATCTCCATTAGGCCCCTTCTCAACTACTCCTTCCTTGGCCGCGCCTTTCTCCAAGCCGTCGAGCATTTCGTCTTCTAAATTTTCAACTTGGCCCGCTTTCATTTTCATATTGGCAAAAGTGTCTTCCTCAGCAACAAAGGAGGTTGTGATGCTGACGAGTGGGAAAATGGTGATCCTTGATGCTTGGTTGAACAACGCGATGGACACCCCGGCGGCTGCAAGCTCCACGGGTCCTGTAAACAAAAACACAACATGATGAAAATCCGAGAAAAAGAGTATTTTCATTTTAAAAATCAAAATAGATCATAGAAACACAATTAAACAAACAAAAACTATACCAATATGGCCAATGAATGCAGTGTCAATTAGTGAAGCTATAGGATCAGCAGCCACAGCCAATGCCGCAGGGACGGCCATTCCAAGTATCTCCTTCCCAAGTGAATCCCATTTGAAAACAAGCCTGATAATCACATTCGTTTAACAACAATTAATCATCCACTAATCAATATTATTAACTTGGGTTACAGCATTATATAACTTAGCGGTAAATCCACACTCACACCCTTTAATCTATATCCATATCGATAATCAAAACAGATTCAAAACTTTACCTTGCATCTCTGAAGAACACACCAACAGGCAAATTCCACTTGCTCTTTGTTATTTGCAAATTATCTCCATTGTCGGCCATAAAGTTATAAGATGTCTTTCAAAGATTTAATCTTCAACTCTATATATACTGGAGAGTTTAAAGAGGATAAGAACAAGATTAACTTAAAAGAGGTGTAAAAAAAGATGAGATTAAGCATTCAAATTACATGGCAATGCATGCATGACAAGTAGTACTTTTCTCAGAAGAGATCACTAAATGAGGCGATAAATTAATATCAGAAGAAATAATTGCTTCACCAGAGAAAAAGTAACCGTGCTTTTGAATAGCAAAGTTAAAAAGATTTATCAGAACTTGTATAATCAAATTATGCTGTATTTGGAGAAGAAAAGTACAAAAGTGAAATCTGAGAAATACCGCCCAGGAATGTGACACGACTCGCGAGGTACAAACACGTAAAAACATTGTACAAATCAAAAGGAAAATTCATGGTTTTATAAATCTTTGTTAGAGTACAACCTTCCTCAGTTATGCTTAAGTTTAACTGTGCACAAACATCATTGAATAGTAGTATTCTCCAACGTAATTTTGTCTTTGCTTAAAATACGGCCGGACATGATGGCATGGCTTGGAGTGATTTGGGATACAATACTAAAAAGCATAAGCAGTGTTCACACTCTCTATTAATTATGGTGCTTAACACTAATAGAACGTGGGGTCCACTCTCTATTAATTCTGGTGCTTAACATTAATGGTGTTCCTAAGTATTTTTCACTACTTATCGTCAATGGTATTACATCACTGTGTGCACCTGTGTAGTGTTAATGTATTCACATATATACTGTAATGTAATTTTCATGATTATAATGAATAATAAATTTTCTAATATAAATCATTAAAATGCAAACAATATTATAAGGCACATGTGGTGTAGAACACTACACACGATAAAAGACGGGGTTTGTAACATATGGCCCGTAGATGGGCACCACATTCTATTAGTTGTGGTGTCCTATTGTGTGTTTTTTCCCATTTTTTTGGGTGGTTATAATCCATTTCTTTTTGTTTCTTTTGCGCAAGTCATTGTAGTAGGAATGAGAGTTCATTAGAATATGTGGACTTTGAATGAGTTTGGAAAGTGGTCTCAAGTAAAACGGGTAGTACTTATTGGACTCATAGTCTAATAATAATATATAGTAATAGAAGATTTGGAAACATGGCAAATCAAGATTCAAACATGGACAAAAATTTAGTTAGGCCATACATAATATATATATATATATATATATATAACAGTACATATATATGAATAGGATATAATATTGGGAAGATCAACTTAGATATGGCATGAACCTCCCTTGGTTCAGTAGTCCCCTGATAATTTCATAAACTGAATATTATTAAAGAAATGTATAGCTTCTAGGTAGCTCATCTAAGACCAACATCGGCCAAGCTTTTTCAATACATCTCTCAAGGAAAATCACGTATGAAAAGAGTTACTTTTCTTTGTCGATATATATGTCTATATGAACCTTCCTCTGAAATTAAAGAAGATTATTCCCATCTCTTCAAAATTAGGTTCTAATAAATAGTAAAAAAAAATAAATTACTATTTTGTGCTATGATATGTACATTCAACTATCTTATAGATTTTTTTTTTAATCTATTAATCTTTTACCATAGAATCAGAGTGGACCAGTTGTTCACTTAATTAAATAATATAATGAAAAATAAGAACTAAATTAGACTGGCAGTAATCACGTATTCAACATTAATTGAGAATAATTAAAAAGAAAACAATAATAAAGAAGACTTAGAAAAGGGGTAGCAAGAGAAATGGTAGATTGTCATCAATATATGATACATGCATATCATGACATGACGTGTGGATACGACATGATTAAGTTAAAACGACGGAAATACAATTAATATATATAAGTCCGAGAACAAAATGCTACAAGTATGTATATATAGATATATATATATATATATATATATATTGCATTATTATTGATCTCAAATGAAGTTCCTAAGAAAGATCATATCTTGAACTGTAATTTGTCCTTTTATATAAATGTCTAATATAAAGAGCTTGGAAACTTCGTCAGTACTGAAAGTGAATAATAAACAAATTATATAGAACATATACGGAAATATATATAATATTTATAGATTACCTGTCCCAGGTACTTCTTATACCATCCGGATTCTCAAATGCATGTACTGTATATGAAGAATATTAATATCTATGTGTACTCCTAATAATTATGAAAACCAATAAAAAAAGTTTCAAAAGTTGAGGGCTGTTCGACAGCTTTTTTTTTGAGTTAAAAATTTTAAAAAAATAACTCGAGTTACAACTTTATTTAAATTCATGTTTTTTTAAGTTTAAACTCGAGTTTGAGACTATTACTCGAGTTCAAGTTTCCCCTTCAACTCGAGTTCAGAAACTCAAACTCAAATTAATAAACAATATTTTTTTTATTTTTAAAAATGCTATAACTTTTTCGTTTTAATTCTGATTGAAATGATTTTTTTTCTATGCATTGACAACAAAAAGACGAATAAAACCCCACCCATATATCCTATTAAAATTTTCCATCAGCATTGAGTTTTTATTAAAATACTATCTAAATACAAATTCAAGTTTGGACTCACTCAAACACAAACTCAAAAAGATTCTTATCTCAAACCATAACTCAAATGTACACGACCAAACACAAACTCAAGTTACAACTTCAACTCAAGTTATAAGTCAAACTTAACTTAAAATCTACACTCAAGTCACCTAACTCAAAAAGGGTAAAAGAACAACCCCAGTGTTTTGGATCCTGAGTGAGCAATATACAGAAGAATTTACGATTTCTAGAAACAAAATCATGTGGCCACTCCACTGCAGACAACAGAGAAACCATTATCACTTCCTTCCTTTATAAAATTTTAAATATTTATATTGAGTCTACATACACACACAATTATCTTCTGAACTTGTCGTAATTTAGCAAATTATCCTAAACTTTCAATTTTGAAAATCAACTCTTGGAACTTATAAAATTGTTACAATATACCTCATTTTACTAAATTTGTTTCAAATTTTTTATTAGATTTAAGGGATTAAAATTGAGGAATAAAAAATTTATGTTACATTTGAATTTATCACGTTAGAATTTTTCGTCGAATACATTTTTTCGACATTAATTTCACACAATCTTCGTTCAAAATAGGACATATTATAACAATTTTACAAGTTGAGAGAGTCACTTATCAAAATAAAAAATTTAAAGAATCACTTGCTAAAGCCGTACAAAATTAGAGATTAATGTGTAAAATAACCTCTATATGTATATATTGAGTGCTCCAAGTCATATAAAAAGGTATTCCAGTTAGCAAACTAAGTACTTGTTTTCGTATTTCTTAAGCACCGACTTAATTATAGGATTGCGTGATCATTAACTTGTGGCAAAAACTTCGCATACTTGGAAAACTAGTCTAATTTGCTAGCTAGACAGCCAAATATTGATAAAGATCAACAAAAAATGAAAATGATGTAAGATACATATATAAATGAAGGAAATATATAGAAGCATACGAGTGTACTAGTTCCACTAGTAGCTAATTGGGGATATATAATATGTACTACTTGGAGAAACTAATTGTGATATGGATTGCACCAAGTTATAATTATCAAATATATTGGCAATGAGGATAAAATACAGAGCAATGAAAATGGAGTAGGTGGTGATCCACACACATACACAAATATATATATATATTATATCCGTACCAAGACAAAATTGTTATTTTCTTTGCAAATAAAATCACCAGATTTAGCGAAGTCCACCCCACCACCGTACTTGTTTGGGGTAGTGAAAGAGTTGTCAGCAATCAATCGGCAATATTAATTGGATTCTACCACTAGATTAGCCAAATAAAAAAAAGGGAAAAAAAAGTGTACCACTAATTTAGTGTATTCCCATAATCTAGTCATGCAATTATAATCAAATTCCCATCGGAAATTTATGATGTAAGGTCATAATATAGAAAATTTAAACGACGAACTTCAAGCTCCAAATAACTATGAGTAATTATATATATCGATTAGATCGTTTATTTTATATTAGAAGAGTTATAGTAATGCAATATGCATGCATGCTTATCATATGCATCAGAGAAGCGTAACATGAAAACCATAAAATCAGTCAACAAATGAGTTTCGTGGTGATGAATATGCATGTATATATATATATATATATGTATTGTATCTATATGTATGTATGCGAGATATATATTAGAAAAAAAAAAAGCATAGGGATCAAATGAGCTTCGGAAGCACTTCTGCAAATAATTAAGGAATATGGAGAAGAACGAATTAAGCTGATCATGCAGTATTATAACTAAATGATTATCATAACTCACAATTTTACGAGTGATATAAACTAGTCAGAAGTACTTAATGTGATATATATATATATATATATATGTGTGTGTGTGTGTGTGTGTGTGAAAGAATCAACGTGTGCATACCTTTAATATGCCTTTGTTACGTCCTCTGGGAAGAGACGTCCTCTGGGAAGAGATTAGCAAATTCAAAGCTTTTCTCTTGCTCTATCAACTTTGGCTCGCTCACAATGCAGCGAATTCTACCAACAACACTTGGGCTTTATAGGTGCTCTTTTCCTTTGCTCCTCTTAAAGACTTTAACCATTAAGAAAATTAAAGGCATAAGCAAGAGAGAGAGAGAGAGAGAGAGAGAGAGAGAGAGAGAGAGAGAGAGAGAGAGAGAGAGAGAGAGAGAGAGAGATGTGACACAAAGTTTTCATGATCCTTTAACGAGACTCCTTTTATTTTTGTTTTTATTTTTATGCGATAGACACGAAAATTGAGAATAATTTAAGAACCGATAAGAGGTTATTATTAATCTTAATATAAAAAGGGTTACTAATCTCTTTCCCAATTTTTTACGACAAGAAGAAGGGTATCTAGTGTGACAATGACATGAATCTAACTTTACAAAAATATAGCATGAATAATCCAGGGCAAACCCACTTACAATTTAAAATACTAATATTAATATGAATCTAAATTTTTCATAAAATTTTCAGTTGTGCTCTTAAATATTATGAAAAAAATTATAACTACAATTATGGTTAAAAAAATTATTATTATATAAAATAAAATAAAAAACTTCGAGTACAGTAAATAAATTATTGGCTCTGTCAATGTATAACATAGCAAGTCATAGAAGCAGCTCAATTTCACAGTGAATATAAATTCCCCAAGCTATATTATGCTAATTATTAAGCTTGGAAAGATAGAGAATATTGTACTAGCAACTGCTACGTACTTTTCGACAAGGACAAGTGTTTGAGTAGGTAGCAATCAAAACTTCTTCTTCTTCTTCTTCTTCTTTTTCTTTTTTTTCTTCCAAATGGGGGCTACGTTGGATTCCCAATACCTCATGACCGGATTGGAAATGCAAAGGCAGTCAGTCTCCTAACTTATAATATACCTAATTTGACCCTTTAGCTATACATTAATTTGTTTCTTTTTAATCATTGCCATTGAAGTAGTAGTACTGCAGGTTACGAGTCACAACACCAATTGTTTGTTGATTATTATCTTATTTTCATATTAAGACGGCGTCATGAGGTGTTAAAGCTATATATATATATATATATATGTATATGTGTATGTGTGTATGTATATGTGTATGTATGTATATATATGTGTGTGTGTGTAATGTGTATATATGTATATGTGGTTTAGTAATTCAATTTTCCAATACACACACATACATGCATGTACATCGCATATATATTTTGTAAAACACTGATATAAGGCATTTCTAATGTATGACCATCATGTGAGCCAACACATCATTACCAAATTAACCTAATTACGTTTGGTTCCTTAATTGCTAATGGTATATTTCATGAATGAGAAACTCAACTATGTTTTATTTTGTGTGTGTGTGAGAGAGGGAGAGCATTTTCCAAACATGAGAGAGAGAGAGAGAGAGAGAGAGAGGGCATTTTCCAAACATGAAAAATGCACGTACGAAGTGTTTTGGAGCATTTTGCAAACATGAAAAATGCACGTACGAAGTGTTTTGATATTTGTTTGCACATACAAACAACTTTTTGCATAGTGACATGAATAGTCCCAAAAAAGTAATGACCTTATCATAGTACCACGAATAAGAAGTAATTAAAATGAAATTGGGTGTGGCCAAAAACTAAAGTGGCCTGCGTTTGCTTTTCTTAATTAGTGCTTGTTTGCACCAATATATATATATAATTCTACGTTTGGCTTTCATCAGCTTTAAAGCTAATAGTGGGAAAAAAAAAATACACGAGATAAATATCAAATTTCAATCTCTTAAAAATATCTAGATTTTTCAAATTACCATATCCAAATATAGCATGAAAATTACCATCCCTTTCTCATGCATTATAGTACGCTTTCTGAAATAGATCCAAGTATAGAAGGAAAAAGCACTGGATTTTAATCTTCCGTTTTTCAAAATGACACAATGTTTCATTACACAGAAAAATAAAAAATAAAAAATAAAATAAAGCTTCTAGAATTCTAACTTGATGAAGCGCATTTTTTTCCTTTTCTTTTTCTATCAAAGAGAAAGTTCTAATAAGACATGTAATGATAAATATATGTACGAAACTAGAACCCACTTTCGTGTGGAAGCCACAATATTGGCACGCATGGTTCAATTAAACTAAGAAGATAAATTCCACTTTCGCGTGGATGCCACAAATGCTACCTTTCTCGACTACATTGAAAAGATGACCACTATATATTCTTATATATATCTTCCTGAGTAGTAGAACTTTTTTTTTTTGTCTTACAAAATTATTTGTCCTATAATTGACTCGTTAATTAAAAGCCTTCAAGTTAATTAATATTATTAAATCCTAATGATGTCTACACTTCCCACTTAATCACGATATATAATAATGTGAGAGGTAGAGATAGGTATAGAGCTATAGCTTATGACATATTCCTTTATATTCAGCTTATGATGCTGATGAACACACACATACATATATATTTAGTTCTTTATTCTTAGGGTCTCTTTGGTACGAGAGTTTAAGTAGTTTAACCTCGAGATTTTAATTCAAATCATTATTTGTTTACAAAAAATAAAAAGTAGTTTGAACTTTTGATGTGACATTTAAACCACATAAAGCAAAGGATTTCTAAAGTTAGCTCCCCTTGGATTCTCATCAAACTCCACAATTTAAAATCCACAGGGTTTAAACTCAAAAATTCAAACCACTCTAATTTGAATCTTCATACTAAACAAACACTTAGGGGGCGTTCACTTCGTAGATCACACTTGAGTAAGCCTAACTCGAGTGTGGAATTAGGCTGAGTTTTGCGTTCACTAAACGCAACTCCAATTTCAAGTTCGAGTAATAACTCGAGTTGGTGAGTTTCACTCATCCCCGTTTTCCATTTCTTGAGTTTGGTTTTACAATGCGGATTCCCTCTGATGACAATAGTCTTTTTAGTGTACCACAAAATCAAGTTAAAGAAAGGGGCTCAAATGAAGTGTGTGGCTGTGTAAGTATAATACATGATATATGTGATAAGTGCATGCTAGCTTGCATAGTGATATGTGGTCTCAAAAAATACAAGCTATTGATCAACTTTTAATATATAACATGTTTGTGTGTTAGAGATAGAAATTGCCCCATCCAACAATATCCTTGTTGCTCTTTCTGTAGAGATAACATTGTTTAATTTTAATATTCTCATTGTACGTTTATGCAACATGATATGAACTAATTTGCATTTTTGTAGTTCTCTTCCCACTATATATTTATTCCATTCATCACAAAGTTGACAACTACATCAAATCACAACAAATTAGTGGCATGCACTTATATCCTTTTGTTAATATTGTTGTGTCATTTGTATATTATAATGTTGATGCACTTTTTAATTCCCTTTTATTATAAGTGTTATAAAAGTTGATCGCACTACTTACTCTTTGTCGTTGAATAATTAAGAAGCTTTTAAATTTTAGACAAGATTTCGCTTAGAGAAAGGTACGTAAATATTAGGTCAATTCATCTGCAAATATAAGGAGTACTGCCTTACGTAATGAATACTAGCTAGATATTGTTTTCTTCAATTACTTATACATACTTTTTTTTTTGCTTGAATACTTATTTTTTTATGGTTTCAATCAGTAGTTACTCATTAAATATCAAAATTTGATTGGTGTAATAAGAATACAATCTCATTAACTATTAATTTTATTTTCTCAATTATCCAAATTATTACAATCATCATATCAATATTATACGGTTAAAATAATAATACTCACAAATGAGTAAATATTAGAATAACTCTTTAAACCTTCATAAATATATTTAATATATATATACATATATATATATATATATATATATATATAAAGAGTGATTCTTTCCAGTTTCCATTTTCGGTCAATGATCATGAAAAAATAATATCACTGGTAATACCGTTAAATTTTGGATATTCATGTTCAAGCACTAATTGGTTTATTTATGTATTTTTAATCCATACAAAGTACTTCAAATTGTAGCTTCTAGCTAGCAACATGCGCGCATTAGAAATATGTAGGGCCAACTAGTATCCAGAATTGATCAAATAATTATGTTACTATATTCTCATTATACCAAGATTGCTACTTAATCAGGAAAGTATAGCGTGCTCTGGTTTGCTTAATTTGCATTGAATAATTGCTGCTTATTGCAGAAGTAAGTGAAAATGCTACATGCATGTACTTTAATATGAAAATGCCATTAGTTACTTAATAAATTTATTAGAGATCCGCACAACACCACTAGTATTAATTAACACTTCCATTGAAGAACAACTATATTACAAATTATGCATAAAAAATAATTTTGTCTTTTAATATATGTGTCCTCTTTTCTATTTATATATATATATATATATATATATATATGTAAATGAAGAAGATCGACAACTGGTATTCATGAAAACTTAAGAATCCCATCCATCTAACACTAAGTACCTAACTCAATTTAATTAGTAAATAAAAGAGAATGAACAACAGCATTAGAGTAACCCCACAGCTGACTAGTTACTACAATTCACTTACCATAAGCATGTAAGTAGCAATATTACAAAACAGTGTGCTTTGTAGATCTTTGGTTATTATTTTTTTGTACCACTTTTTGTTAGAGTCATTTCATGATCTCATTCTCTATATATAAATTCATCCCTGTTTTATACATACATATATATATATATATCATATTAATTTTTTACATTATTTCTCTCTTTTCCTTTAGCTCATGATGACCAACACTTAGTAAAATTGTCCTTTGAGCTAGATTTGACATGCATGTTGGCGCATAGCACACTGATAACTTGGATTAATAATGCATGAATTCAATATAGGTTCAGGTTCTAATTACTTGGGAAAAATGTTGTTTAGCTAACATGAACATTACGCTCTACTTGTTTTGCCTCGAAAAAAATGGACACAGATTTGGGAGAAAAATGTAAAAAAAAAAAAGAAAAAAAAAAGAGAAGAAGATTAATTTAAATACCTAAATGTCTTTTACGCGGGAGTTTTTCCTCATTTTGCACATTTTACTCTGCAATACTTTTATGTCATCTCAAAAGACCATCTGCGCGGTTACTTTACGCACGTACTGCACATTGTACGCGCGAGGACTTTTAGCGACAACAAATTATCGCTAAAAGGGCGGACCATTGTTTTGTTACGACCACTGACCCACAAAAGCATGTCGTCACTACAAGTATTTTTTTAGCGATGACAAAAAGGTGTTGCCGTTATTGTCCACGTTTCTTTTAGTGGATATTGATAACGGTTGTAATAAATTAGATAGTTAATTTAAAAAAATTTATTACAATTAATAAAATTGAATTCTTATCACGCCACAAAAGTAAATTTTCATATATAACAATTAAAAACTCGTCCATATATACATATGTATCATGTACATATATGCATTTGATCTTATATTGGCCACTAGTCTCATCACTTTTTGGCTTTCTGGCCAACAAGATGTTTATATATATGGTTACATATAGCAGCGTAGGGTGGTTCAAGAAGGAGGTCACTATCTAGCAATTTGAGATCACTAATCAGGTTTATTTATGCTGGAAACTTTTAATGCAGATTTAGGTAGCCAATCAAAGAAATATCTAGCCAATATTATACAAAGTATTGCATGTGGCACCTAATTATATCGCTGTCATTGACGAAATTTAAATGGTGTCTTGCTTATATTAATTGATTATTATTTTCTTAATAACATATATATAGCGTATTATGCATGGAAATACATATTAAGCTTTTGAGAATAATTAGTAGTATATATAGTAAGAAAAGTTCAATTGCTAGGCCAATATTCAAGAAGAGAGATAAGTATAAAATTTTACATGGGTTTTGATTGGATATTCCTTTTTATTATCATGTCTGCCACAAGATGGTATATTGTAACAACATAAGGATGGCAACATGAGCACTTATTCACCCACTAATTATAATATGCAAGCTTACGATCAGGATTTTTTGGTTGGTTGATCAGTTTTGGGATTACTATTAAAAAGTGAATTACTTAATTAGGTTTGTTGTTGGTACATGCATGTTTGGTTTTCTCTTTTGTTAGTGTAGAAATTGAAAAATAATGAAGATAATACTTGTTATAATGAACAACACTACCAATTAAACAATGCGTGAATGCTTGAGAGTGAAATAGGGAATTAGTGCAGCATATAAACCTTTGCTAATATAATAGCGTCATCGTTAAAATTTGTTTAAAATCTTATATTGACCCACAAAATCGATCTTGTTTTATTTTATTTTATTTTTCTTAGCATTAATTCCTTGAAAATATATTATTACCTAGTGAGATCGATGCTTAATTAATTGATTGTTTCGATTATGTGTGTGTGTGTGTGTGGTGCATATATACTGTACGTGTACAGCACACAAACAAGTGATTCAGGTTCGAATTTGTATACATGTATGTTTCTCGTACTAATAAATGACATAACGTTTCGTTTCGTTTAGTTTGTATAAGAAACGATACGCTTAAATGTGTCGTTTGGAGATCTTACTTACTAGTAATGAAAACATATTTGCTTTTTTGGTAGCACTAATCAAGACATACATATATTATTGTGCTTTTATAGATGACTCGATCGTTTTCAGTTATCCAAACAGACATAAGATATTATTTGGAAATCCATCCAATATTTCCTTATATATATATATATATATTGAAATTTGTCCCAGCTCCATGAATGTCTCATAAATAATGTGATGATGATGATGATGATGATCATGTGATAGTAGTGCATGTACTATTGTAGAAGTGAGTTGGGTGCGTTTTATCGTAAGGCTTGTGAAGAAGCAACAAACAACGAGCATGGTGATGGAATTTGGGGTGAATAAGATTCATGACCACTCGAAAACTTGAGCTCAATTTCACACCAATCATCAATGGCATTCCTTGTCCTGACTCCAACATGTCCTCCATCTCTCTTCCTGCTCCGTACAATGCCTTGTTTTTTGTTCCTATGTACAACGGGAATGCCGTTACCCCACTCTCTGCGTATAGCTTTCGAGGACCCTACAAATTAAATTAATTAAAACATGCATGTATGTATCACATTGCCTAATATATACTAGTATATATGAGGATAATTAATATTATAAGGTATATATATTCATTTATTATTATACCACGTAATAAGACAACACTATGGCTATTGATAAAAGGTTTTTAATAAGTATGGTTTATGTTTAAAAGAATACGAAATTTTTACGGTGGAAAATGTTATTTTGCTCTATCGGTAAGAACTATTATTTTTAACCGTTTAGATTTGTGCATGTTTGTATTAAAAATTTACACTGCACGATACAAACTTGTTCCTGACTAATCCGACTATTAAAACACAATTTTTACCGGTGAAGCAAAATAGCATTCTCTACCGTAGTATACCCGTAAAGAATAATGGGAGTTACTTACATGTGCAAAAGCAAAAATTAGGCGCTGAAAGGAGATTTCCATGGATGGAGGATGAACATGAAGCCCAAAGAGCTTAGATTTGTTCTCTATTATTAGATTGAGAGAAAAATTGCAAGTCAATATCTTTGTTGTAACACCTGAAGCGTCCACTCCTTCCCCTAGCACAAACTCACCAATTTTCCCCATCTGCAAATAATGCCAATCACATATATATTATTTTGGTTAGAATTGATAGTCAAATCAAATGAAACGCAAGCATTGGGCCCTGTATATGACTGCATCTTGCACATATTTTTGAGGCCCAAACTGAATTCACATTGGGCCTAATAGTATTATGAGGCCCTTATATTAAAGAATAAAGTTAATTACACATATGTCTATTTTACCATGGATGAAAAAAAGAATGTCCACAAGTTGTTATATTTGCATATAAATCTGTAGGCTAACTCATAATGACATTTTTATCCCTAGTTAATCACCTTTCAAAATCCATTATACAAATTCACAACCACTCAGATAAAAAGAATATATTTGAAATTATATAATATCAATAACCATAAAATGGAAAAATTGATAGTATTTTTAAATTAAAGACATATTCTAAACATTGTGGGTAATTAAAAATGATCATTTCGTGTATATACTTCTAAAAAAAACAAAGAATAATGTTGTTATGTAGGAGAGAATTACTAAACTTATCTTTTAAAAGGCATGGCCTTTGATTTTTAGTTTTTTACCTCTTACCTTATAAGCGCTTTTCCCTCACTTTCCTCATTATAAATCATTTTTTTAGTACAATATTTTAAAGAAAATTGAAAAGTAAAAAGGTGAAGTAAAGGGGCGGAATCCTTGATTTTCTCTAAATTTAAAACAAAACTTTCGGGTAGCTAGGGAAAATTTACAGTACCATGCCTTTTTACAGATATATATCTGAACTAGTGGGGTATTTTTACGTACCCAAAAACTTCCCTTAAATTACCTCTTATTGCTGCCTTAAATTTAAGCAGCTTTAAGAGTACTTTCTTCTTTTTCTTTTTCTTTTACGTTATTTTTCCACATGTCCAACAACTCCAATAATTAGTATAACAAAATAATTATCCCTTAAAAGTTTTGAAACCACGAGACATGAAAGGGGAGAACTTTGTCGTACAACTTTAAATCGTCAAATGACAATAAAATTATATAAAATAAAAGAAGTTCACAATTTTAACAAAATAAAGGAAAAAAATTGTCAATCCAGAACCTACCAACATCAGTAAAGTATTCATTACCCTACCACAAAAAAAAAAAAAAAAGTCTGACAATTGCTTTGTCGTTTCCACATGATTACTAGTACCATAGTTCCACTAGTAAAAAAGGCATGCATGTTACTGTATATCATAAAGCTATATAAATATATATATATATATATATATATATTATAGTCGCTAGATCGAGCTTGTAATATATAGATTAGAATTACATGAAGCTTGAGAGGGAAATTAATGGACTTTTTGAAATTAAATTTACCTCAATGGAGATCTTAGGTGGGGGTGGTCTTGTAGCAATATAGAAAACAAGCAAAGCAACACTCAAGCTCACCAAAAATCTACAACTTATTTGCAAACAAATCCACATAGTTGGATCCGAATTCTCATAAGAGCAGCTCCTCTTCCACAAGCTACTTTTCTCTCCATAGTAATACTGATCCTCATCATGATCATCATGGTGGTCAAGGATAGAACTAGTACTATCCACGATGATCAGGCGGTTCAGATCTGTGTTATTAATTATCTCGGTCTCGGTCTCATGGCTACGAGCGTCGTAGGAGATCTTCTTGTGGTGCAAATTGAAGGAGTTGTTGGATCCACGAGAGGAGGGGGAGTAGTCGTGGCGGAGGATTATCGGGGTGGCCGTGTCGTGTCGGGCTGGGGAGTGGAAGGTGGACTCGGCGGCAGCGGTGCTGTTTCTGTTGTGATCCGGGTTGGAGGAGTAGACGGTGTAGGGGCTTTGAACAAAGTATGCATGATAATTAGGGTAGGAGTGGAACAAGCTGCTTGTTTCTTGGTGGTCTTGATCACCGCCTGCATGATGATCATGATCATCGGCTGCATGATGATCATGATCATGATGGTGATGGTGATCCATTCGTATTCGTTATTGGTGAATATATATCACGCACATAGATGCAAAACAGAAGAAATCTAGAAAGGTTTTGGTCAAGTGGTACGTAAAAAAAGAAAAAACCGTTTAAGGGTTTTGGAGGGATTTGTGTGTGTGTGTGTGTGTGAGAGAGAGAGAGAGAGAGAGAGAGAGAGAGAGAGAGAGAGAGAGAGAGAGAGGAGATATTGATGTAGTGAGAAAAATGTTGAGGCTTATAAGAGTGAGACTCTCTCTATATATATATATATATATCAATTAGTTACTTGCCTGATCGATCCGATCCAAGACTACTGCTAGTATTGCTTTTTTGAATATTACTTGCCATAGTAATAGGGCTTTGCTTAGTAGTAAAGGTTGAAAAATGATGAGTAGTTCATGTACATATTTACGATATCAAGAAATTTTGTATAAGAAAATCATTTCACCATTATATTGGCACGCATGAATACAGAAAAGAAGTTGAATATTTTTATGCTCCTATGCAATCTTCAGTCTACGTACATACTGGATTGAGGTACTTGTTGTAGGGTAGAAATTCCAAATCTTAATTTGGACATTAAATGGGATTCACGCGTCATAAATGAGGACATTTAATAATTGGAGACAACTTTACCTTAAGCTGTCACGTCAGACAAAGGTTCTTTTGAGAGTAGAATGCAAGTAAAGTGGAAAATGTACAAAGGCGGTCAATCGCTCCAAGGGGTCAATGAAAATAGGAAGTTGATCGCACCAGCAGTTGTAAGCTAAGAAGTCAATTCCACGCATATAGAGAGAGATACGGGGCCTGCCCTGAGATTTGTGACTTGTAATTAAAATAAGCAAAGTAAGTGGGGAAGTAAGTGAGAAAATCCTGTTGATTTGCAGAAATCCCAACCAACTGAGGATATTATCCCAAAATAAGAGAATTTACAGAGAGAGCAGAGGGGTATATATATGGAAAGGACAAATTGAGAAAAACATTATGTAATTATATTTTTCAGAATATAGTGAATTTCTCTCATTCTCACAGTAGACATAGCTCTTAAACAAAGGGTGAACCATTATAAATTTGTGTGTTCTTGTTTTTTAATTCTTCTTAATATTTTTTAATCGCTTTTTAGAACACTAAAAATCACGTTATCTATCTTTCAATTTAATATATTCTTGTTGACGATGATGAATTTCTACCGTCAACAGTACTTATAGCATTATATAAGTCAATGTGTGAGTTTATTATACGTAGAGAAATACTAGGTGTACTAACTTTCTAACTTATGAATAAAAGAATAACTATTAACTTAATAATATTACTCTAAATTTATGTATGTATAAAAAAGGGAAGAAAATACAAAAGGCAACTTTAGAGACCTTGGTGAATTATAAGCGATGGAGCTCATGAGTGGAGCCGGATAAGTAGTAGTACTAGACAATGAGAAATCTAATCCGAGAATTATGGGAGAACCTCTTTTCTTTTGTGCATTTGAAATTGCTTTACACCGAAATGTCTCTATCTTTTTACATCTTAGGCATCATAACAAAGTAAGCACGCTTTGCCCTTCCTTCATTTATTAATCGTGTATATGTCTCCCTTTATCTTTCATCCCAAAGGACATAGATCTAAGCAAATTAATTTTGACTATATTTTAATAAATATAATATACATGTACACTTTCAAAGTACTATGGCCTAGATCTGCTAGCTAGCTACCTAGTTAATTGACACAACTCAAATATTGTCATTGCAATATCCATCTATGTATTTTATTCAAATATATAAAACTAGCTAGAATTATTTACTATCTAGAGAATTGATTTTGAAGCCTTAAAACATATATCAATCTAGGGGATATGTTGCAAATATATTCTTAAGGTTGTGTGAGTTTCAAGGCTTTCATCGCTTGCTAATTATTATAGGGCTCTTAATTATGTTATTTTTCCAACCAAATTCCAGTCATTGATGGAATGTATTAATCAAAAGGACTAGTATGCATAATGATCTTAGTTTTTTAATTCTAGTAATGGGCAGAGAGAGTAATAAGCACTAAATTAAACTGCAAAATTAATTTAAACATAATATTGCTTTCTATCAAAGGGAACAATGGATTGAAATAGAAGGGTGTGGCAATGTATGATCATGATGATTCTAAGGTAACAGTGTCTAGTGACCAGAATAATATATATATATATATATATATATATATATATATATATGTGTGTGTGT
>NW_010357396.1:281749-329012 GCF_000414095.1 Morus notabilis
ATATATATATATGCGTGTGTGTACATATATTATATATTGGGATATAAATCTAATTGAAGAGTCCTCTTTTGCTTTTATACCAAGACATTATGAATTGCACTAACTGATCAGTAGCAAGATCACAATCATCACAAAAATATTCCTTTACTGGATGTCACCTTGGGTTCTTTGATTTTCTTACTTTATTTATTTACTTATTCCTGTTCAGAGCCATTAAGCACCACAAGATGTGTAAGAATTACACGCACCACGAGGTAATATATATATATATATGTATATAGACAAATCACAAACTTTTTCATTACTTCCTTAGATGATCAAATATAGATAAAGGTTCTCCAAATTCATTAGAGGAGAAAAAAGAACATGCCATTAAAAGTTCCTCCACTAGGTTTAATAAAAAAAAAAACAACAACATATTCGTTTGCTAGTTCTAATCACAATTCAATTTTTTCTCAGTATTTTTCTTATAAAAATTTAAATTTAACTTTTTTTATTATAATATTTTTTTTCATATAAATTCACATTTTCATTTGAGATCTTAACTCGAACGAGTAAAATGAGCTAGACTTAAATTTCTATTTCTCATGGTCATATGGGTTATGGGAGAGAAGAAACCAGTAAGCTGGTGAGAGGCATGTCAACAACCTTTTATGTACAACAAATTCCAGGCCCAATCCAGATTGGAGTTTCAACTTTCAAGTTTTAGTCTTTGGGCCTGCACTGATTTCTCTTAAAAATATATTTTTATTTAAGAAAAACAGCACAACGTCGCTTTGGCCGAGTGGTTAAGGCGTGTGCCTGCTAAGTACATGGGGTTTCCCCGCGAGAGTTCGAATCTCTCAGGCGACGAATACATTTTTTTCTCCATTTATATATATATATATATATGAGGGATTCTCTATACTTTTTTAATTCTATTTTTATAATGTTTATGAAGTATCTTATATATGTATATATGAATATATATTTATCTGTGTGTGTAACTTTTCATATATATATATATATATATATATATCCATTTGAAAATTCAGATGAACAAATGGATTGAATATATTTGTGAGGAATATGGACTTCATGGGGAGCAAATATGACAGAATATTTTGCTTGTGACATAAAAATTTAAAATATCTTTACACAACATGTGCTGTAATATTACATCTTCTCATATCTTGGACACTTTTGACAATTGCTTGCATTTCTACTACCTTGAGATATTATTATTCTCTTTTGTACATCTAATGAGGAAACTAACAATTTCACCAACAAATATCTTTTTTTATTATTGTCTATGCTCCCAGCTATACTATCTTCCTATGTATAGTACACTACTCACAATTTTTTGTCCTCCGTGCAATTGGAAAGACGATTATTGCACCAACATCAAAATACGTACATAAAGGTCTCTGTCTAAATTATATATACTGAATTTGCCAACATGATCTCAAGAAACCTCTTTGAAAATCCAAGGGGGGGGAAAAAAAAAAGCAAAAAAAAAAAAAAAAGGACTTTGATGTGTTGACCAAGAAGGAAAATAGAAAACTCGGAAAAGGAATTTTGTGTGATCAAGAGAGGCCGCGGTATATGTGATGAAAAAACTTATAAGAGAGGATGAAAAAAATGGTAGGAGATTTCTTGTGCAATTCCGAACCATCTATGTTCTTTTTTTTTTTTTTTTTTTTTGGGGGGGGGGGGGGGGGGGGGGAAATTCTCCATGATATTGCCAAAAACTTCTTTGACAATAAATAGGAAGGGGGGAAGCTTTAATGAAGGGGAAGAAGAAATAATGAAGAGCTAGGATGATGATCAATATTAAGAAGGAAGATGTGGGGTATAAGAAGTGGTTCAAAAAAGGTTGTACACGTGGCCAGATATTAAACTTGGAAATCAAGAAAAGGAAAGGAAGATATATCTTGTATCAAACCTTCCAAATCCCATTCTCCCATTTTTAAGTTTTCTCCTTGCAATTGCCCAATATTACTTCCAAACCCCAATATTCCACCACTACTATAATTATTCATCAAGTGGTTGTTGTTGTTGTTGTGGTTGTTATAAGCACTGCTCATAATAGTACTACTACTATTTCCCTTGATATGATCAATAGGAGCAATACTATTATTTTTATTCTCTTCAATATTATTGTTGTTGCTAATTCTACTTTCCAATGGTGGAATCAGAGAAAAGTCCCTAATTTCCAATTGGCCGGCCATTTTACCATATTCCTCCAAAACCCCATAATCCGGCCCAAGGCTAACACGATCATGATCATCAAACCCTCCAACTTGAGATAAGCATGCAGAGGGCATCACGTTGAACAAATTACTATCTGCATGGCTCATGTCATGGCGACTATAGTGACCAAGCACATTATAAAAAGGGTCAAATTGGTAATTGTTACCGGTGCCGGTGCCGCCGCAAGCCGTGGTACTATTAGTACTAGCCTGCAAGGATATTGTTGACGATGAGCAAGATGAATCCATGTGCACGGCACTCGCCATGATCATCATGTGATGACGATGATCATGACCGTCGCCGTATTGCATGGAGATGATCGTCGGATCGTGGCCGTCGATCTTGACGTGACGATGATGATGATCTGTAGGCTGCTCTGCCGATGAGTTGCTGTCGTTTGGAGAAGATGAGGATGTGGAGTTGTTGAGATGTTTCAACCTTTTCTTCAATGTGGAGTTCCAAAAGTTCTTGATTTCGTTGTCCGTTCTTCCTGGAAGACGAGCAGCAATTTGTGACCACCTGATTGCACGTAGAAAAATTATTATATAAAAGATTAAGCAGTTTTTATCTTTAAGAGATGAATACATGTGTGTGTAAATTTTTTTAAAAAAATAAGAAAGTGAAGTGACTCTTAATTAATTAATTTCATTGGTTTTGGGAAAAGCACGGTTTCTTCTATATGGCTTTAAAAAAAAATACGCACGAGTGCTCTTCATGGTCTTTAATTGCTCGAGTAGTTTTACAAGTAACGACTTTGGATTGATTTTTTTTTTTTTTTAATTACATCCTCCGAGACTTGAGTTACAGAACTCAATTCACACACCAATTAAAAAAATTCATTGAGCTAGCAGTCTGGCTTAAAGTTGATATGCATATATATATATAGATGGTACATACATTTCAATATGAAATGGTCCCAATGACTTTATAATAACCAGCTGGAACATATAGAAAACAATAAAGGCGGATCAAGTAACACCAAAAACTGGTTAAACAAAGTTAAATGATCTAGACTTATCTACTAAAAATGTGTAAATGAGATGCTGAACCTAGAAGCAATATGATTAATTTGTAGCAAATGCTACGCAGTGGTACGTACTCATCATTAGTAATAACAAACAACATTTAGAGAGAATGTTGATCATTAACGGAAAGGTATCTATCAGAGATATTGCAGACAGAAAAATTTCTCTCTTTTTTTTTTTTTTTATGGAAAAATTTTGTCTCTCTCTAGTGCACTAGTTAATTAGTCATGTTGTTGAGTTTTTTAATATTTTGTACTGATCTAATTGCAAATCAGATTCGATTAATTAAGCAATTACATATATCTATATATGAGACTGCATCATATATATCAACAGCTCAACAGTCTGCAGATAATTAAGTTGTACATACATATCTAAGCTATATATATTAATTTATATCCTATTGTAGGCAATGCGATATGTTAGCTAAATTACTTATATGACATGATCTGATCAACAAAGCTCCGTGCATTAACAAAAGAGGAATATAAACTTATTGCTAAATGATATATTCTTTTCTAGCATTTTAGTGGGAAATATAATTTCATGATTTAATTAGCTCCAAAGGAAAAGGAAATTAGCAGATATATATGATTAATGACACAAAGAAGTAGCTAGCTAGCTTGAGAGCAAAAACTAGATCAACTCTCAATTCTCTTATAAAAACAAAGGGAATACATTATATATGGAAATGACATATATACATATCCATATATATATATATAGAGAGAGAGAGAGAGAGAGAAGTACTGGCCTGTTGCCAAGAAGAGAATGCAAATGGATGATAAGGTCCTCCTCTTGGGAAGAGAAAGCGCCGCGCTTGAGATCAGGGCGCAAGTAATTAATCCAACGAAGACGACAACTCTTCCCACATCTTTGGAGACCGGCATTCCTTGCAATGTCACTCCAACAACCTTGTCCATTGCTCAACATGTATCTCATCAGCTTCTCATCTTCTTCTGGAGACCACAATCCTTTCCTTAGTTTGTTTATAATATTCTTATTTCCAATAGCAATATTTTTTTTATCACTCACTACTCCAGACATTGATATTGATGATGTTCTGGGATGATCAGATGGTTTCCTCATGTTATGGAAGTACGTACTGCAGGGCTAGATATAATAGCTAGGGTTTGATGGAGAAGATCAAAGAGTTTAGAAAGTTGAAGGTGAAGAATAAGAGAAACAAGTACTACTCTAGACTCACGGTGTGATGATCATAATGATGATGCAGATCATGGTTGTGGAGGGGTTTGCTTAAAATATGAATGTGAAAGTAAGAGAGAGAGAGAGAGAGAGAGAGATTGTGTTTGTTGGTTGATGGGTGGAGTGGGAAACGGATTGGAGGGGGACCTCCAAGATGAGAGAGAATATTAGAGAGAGAGAGAGAGAGAGAGAGAGAGATTATTATGTGCAGTGGAAGCAAAAGTGCAGCTGTCTCAATACAAAGAGATCATGAGATGATAATTACCTTGTGAGTGAAGAAAAATGCATCCAAAAAAGACAAGAAAGAGTCAAACACAAGAAGACAATCCATTCTCTCTCATCTCAAACGTACACGTGAATTGGAAGTATAAACATAGATTAGAGAGAGAGAGAGAGAGAGAGAAGAGATCTAGAGAGAAAGAGAGAGAGAGAGAGGAGATCTAGAGAGAGAGAGAACATCTATAAATATACAATAGTAGTTCTTTTGATACACTTCTCTAGCTGTATGGAAAATTTGTTAACGCAAAGATATATATATATATATGTGTGTATATATATAATGTATAGTGAACATATATATATATATTGTTGTATTTGGTTGTTTAACTCTTAATTTGCATGAACAATTATTTAAAACAACAACCGAACATACTTCTCCAGCACATTACGTACACCCCATTAATAAAAAGGAAAAAAAGAAGAAGAAAGGAATGTTTATTTTTATCTTTTTAAATCACATATAAACCCTCAAAACGTGCGGTGCTGTTATTTTTTTCACTTGTCCACTAATAAAGTACAACAGATCAATATCAATTGCAAATATATTATTTGGCAGAACATAAATAATCATAAATATGAATTTTTTTTCTTTATAATACGAAAAATACTTACTGGCATGTAGCTAGTGCGTGTTTTGATTATCAGTTCTAGTCAAATTCTGTTAAATTATATATATCCTTTTGGTTTTTAAATGATTTTGGATGTAATTTAACAGTCCAAACTAGATACACCAAGCTGTATCGTATTTTGTTTTTCTTGCCAAGTAATTCTCCTAAATAATAATCATAATGGTGATGATCATCCTGATATATATAATTATTATAGTAATAAATGATGAATAGCCAATTGCCTTCCAAGTAACTGAGAGTAGTTGCAATTAAGCAAATAAATTGGCCCACTCTGTTGTAAGACTTTCTTGTTTGATTGTTAACAAATGGGCAAACTTGTATTATTATCCAATACGGCATGTGTGTGTGTGTGTGTGTATATATATATATATAAAGATATATTTAACAGTTTCATCAAAAAGGATATATTTAACAAGATTTTTAGACAACTATACAGAATGAAACGGACAGCTTATTTTCATAAATGATTTTCATTCATTCCATTTATAGTTATCCGTGTGCATATATATGTATGTATGTGTATATATATATATATATATACATATATATCTCACCTTTCTGTCAAGTGTTGTACACTGCACTCACTTGCTGTCAAAGACTATACGTGTACTTGTCTTATCCACAATCATAATTTTGGACCATCTCGTTTGTTGTTAATTGCTTAAAATGTTTACATGATGAATATATTGAATTTTTCTTACCCAAAACAATAGCATCATTCTATATATTAAAATGGTAATCCATTTGAAAACTATATATGTATCATTAATTTGTTCCATTATTTAACATTTCTGAGACGCAAGTAAAATGTCATTTCTTAGAAGAAAAAAGACTATATTATTATTATTGTTGTTATTATTATTATTCATTTTTTGTCAAGATAATTTTGTGTAGTTTTAGTTTCCATGACTATCTAGTGGCTATATATCAAGAGATACATTGTACAGATATAGACAATACAAGACAGTAAAAAAATACCAACTAATTAATCATATACCGTATTCTTCAATTAGAAGAAACAATATATCTAAAAACTTATCCTTGAATAAGAAGAGAGACTCGTTCTATCTTGCAAATGATCGTTAACTTCATGTTATGCTCGTCAGACAAATTTATAAGAAGACCTAAAACTAACAACGACACACAGCAGTTATCACTTTTTTTCTTCTTTCTTGTAGAATAGCTTAGTAGTTAGATATCACATGTTACAGATAGACATATATAATATATAACTAATGCTGCTGCATAAAAATCCTTATCCTGTGTGCTCTGTGATATAGTTATAGTACATTACCCTTTTCATCAGGAATTCCCTTTCATTACCTAATCTTTCTTGTCTACATGCTAGAAGAAAAATATTATTGCCATGTCGTGTGAAAGTAGTATATATTATATATACACACACGCCTATATATATATATATATATATATCATGGGAATTGTTCTGTCAAGGCAATACATATAAACATATATATATATATGTATATGTATATGCGGTATGTCATTTTCCAAGCCAAAATCAAGACTTATTACAAGGGAATAAGTCATAGTCAGTAGTTACTTTCATGTTAAGAAAGGCAAATTCAGTTATTGCAAAAATCTAAAATTTTCTGTGTGCCAACAAGGAGTATTACTGTTGCATGTTTTCCGGAGGAAAAGTGACCGGGGAAACTCTCAAGCTACTCAAATATTTCAAAAAGCTATACACACACACACACATATATATACGTGTATGTATCTACAGCTGTCCCAGATGAAAGTACATTTTTATGCTTGTGAGGATGTACGAAGCAATATGGTACTTAGTCATAAAGACAAGAAAGACCAACTCACTTTGTTTCTTCCTTACACCTTGTACTTACAAAATAACACATGAATCTATAATTTTATTTGATAATCTATCTTCCAACGAAGTAGAACTTAACTCCATGATAGGATAAAAAAAAATCCTATTAGTTACTGTACAATTCTAGATAATCATATGTTTATTAAACTTACATATGTGTGTGTATTACTTTTGATACATAGGACGGTCCAGAATTACGAGTAGTACTAATAATGTGTTACTTATTTATTTATTTATTTTTCTTACCTTATCACGTAATTCCCTTCCATTAAATGAAAACGGGAAAGAGGAAATAAAAAAGAAAAATCATGAGTTGAAAAGGCTGTGCCTGTGCAAGTACTGAAGAAACTCACAGAAGAAAAGGTTGGTCTGATTCTCTAAAAGGTTTAATTTGGCCACTATCAACTTTAGACATGAATGTGAAAATAAATGATGAGTCCCATTATAATTCAGGAGAGGCCAGAGGGGGACTTCAGCATTTAAGATGATGACATTAAATTTTCAAAAGAAAAAAAAATGTTGGAAGAGTTGGAGATTTTAGATCAGGGAAAAAAAAACCCCCCTTTATTCATCAATGCATAACTTATCTGCTATCATGATCCTCCCAATAAAGGAGATTTAGAATTCTAGCTTCTCTGTAACACCAAGTATATTGTTCTTTATTTCTTACACAAAACAAGTGGGAGAGAGTTGTTTTTAGCTTTCTGATCTGATTTGATGGATATGCATATTACCCTTTCATTTTAGATACCTCCAATCTTCCAATTTTGATCTATACACATCCATGGCAATATGAGTCACGATACGACAACACAATTTGAAAATGACACGAATTTCGCGGGTTATGGTTGAGAAAAAAGAAGTTCGGGTCAGAATTAGGTCGACCTAAAATTAACATGAAAAACACGGGTCAATTTTGAGTTGGATCTGCCTAATCCGAACACGACACGAAACTAAAAAAAACTAAAATATATTTTTTTTTCATTACACATTTTAGATTTTATTATGAACTTGTGATATCATGATAGTTATATTCAAAATCTTATACTATTATTTGCTTAATTTTGATGGATATTTTTGTATTTTAGTGTGTTATGAATTTTAAGTTATTTCTAATATGTAAAAAACTAAAGAAAAGTATATAATTTTTGTGTCAATTTCAAGTTCACAGGTTAATTTTGTGTCACGGGTCATATTCATGTCATGTCGTGTCAACCCGTAAAATAATCGTGTTGAATTCGTGTTGCGGTTTTTAAAATTTCGTGTTACTCTTGTTCAGATTGACTGTAAATTAAAAAAAAAAAACGATCAAAACACGACATGTGACGCGAATTACCACTCCTATCCACGAGTTACTTTGTCACGTAGAAAAAATCAATTATTAGTCGAATGTAAATTAAGCGATTTTATAATGCCACTTATTTTTCCCGTTAACAAAGTGGTAGACAAGATGAAAAACGTATTTATGACAAGCTCATAAAACTACCACCATCAAAACTATCACCAAATAGTAGTACGTTATTCTTTATATTAGTGATGATAAATAACAATGCACTTTTATTGGTGACCAAATCACTAGTTATTACTAACAATTTTTTCAACTCACATTGAAATGTCCTCTATTAAGAAGAATTTCATCAGCAAGTGCATAAGGTCTAAGAAACCATTTGAAAATACAGAAATGTATATGTGCCTTGATCTGAAGAACGACAAATTAAGGGAAATTGAACAACTTATGACTTCAATAAGTGAAAAAAACCATCCAAACGAGGTTCTGTGAAGATGAAGCTTTTTATTTGCAAATACATGGCATCCTATCCCGTGGGGTACTGCCATATGTGAGACATAGTTGAGGAACCAAAATTATATAAAAAAGAATACTCTTTTCCTTCTTGAAGCTTCAAGAGAAACAGATACAGAAGCAAAGAAAAAAGGGAAGAAAGGCCGTTCTGATATGGGTTTTCAGAGGTTGCCGATGTCAATGGGTGCCCGCAAGAACCGCTCCATTTGACGAGCCCGAGTCCTAATCGACATGTCAAAAACCTTCTCACCAAATTCAACCACGAGCCCACCCAATATGCTGGTATTAATCTGAAATGCAAACAATTCAAAGTTATATACAAAGGAAACAAAATAATAAATAAAAAGTCATAGAATGAACACGAAAAGAGGACGCTGGCCCGTGCTTACCTTTTGCTCGAGCTTAACCTTCTTCCCCTGCCCAATTATCTCCTGCAATGTCTCCTTCAACTCTCTCTCTTCCTCAGGCGGAAGGGGCTGGTCAGAAAATAACAACGACATGTCATTGACAATAACATCTTGCAGCAATATGGCTGTGGCTGAGACTTGACCAATACAATGTGAAAACATAAGAACTAACAACTTGAGTATGACTTCTACACTATCCAAGTAAAGAGGCTCTGCCTAACCAACGATTTTAATATTCAAACTGGCCCAATTTTCCTAAGTGGCAAGGCAAGAAAATATAACTTTACTAGTGACTATCCTATATTGGCAAGGCATTATGAAGTCCAAAACTAACTCTTCATCGTTAATAATCATGGTTTCGGAGATAAAAAACGATTAAGCCATGAAATATTATAAACCACCACCACAACGTTGTAATAAGGACATCACATTCCCATAACAGTTCTGCCCAGATGAGCAACATCCTACATCAACTCCAACAGTTTCATATAGGGCATCCCATAACTGCAAGCAACCTACTTAGCAATCAGAGGAATGTTTTTTAAACAGGGTATGCACGCAAAATTAATAAAACAACTAAAGGAGGTTACATGAAAAAAAACAATAAAAGGACGTCATGGAACCAGACTTACAATGACAGTCGTCACAATAGCTGTCACTTCGCCCCTGTGAGCCATAGTCAGCTCCAGAAATTTCTTTGTTATGGTGTCAATGTCTCTTAGCCTACCATTCTCGGTGGCGACAACTACAATAAATCATATATAACAACAAAATTAACCTCAATTCTCAGATTAGTATAAAAACTCCACTCAACCATCGGAATTACAGACATTTAATGTAAAACGATGTTTGAGTAGCAGTTTAACTAGCAAAGCGAAAAACATAAACATAATAAAAACCTTTTGAACAACCACACTTTTATTTTATTAAAATTGTACAACTACAACCACAGATAATATGAAACGAAGTTTACAAAATCAGTTAAAAAGTGCCTGTCAGTAATATAGGCAATGCATTTCTTGGGAGTCTTGCACAAAATTTAATGAGGTAGTTACTATAGGTCCATATTTTACTGGAAAGCTAAGAGATCTAATGGTCTATATACAGAGTGGTGTAGGTTACACACGTAACTTTCAACAAAATATAATGTCTTAATAAGCCCATCAACGCTAATAGGCAAAATATAACCCAACAGAATTCAGAGAAAGACTAATCCAGTTTTCAGAATAAATCAAAAAAGACAGACTAACCCATCTTCAAGTAATTCACTAATGAGCAACTAACCATACCCAGAAAGTTCTTTGTAATATCTGAAAGCTTAGCTTGAGCACAGATATCGTTGATTGCCTTCAGTCGAACATCCTTTGTAACTGATAAATCCTTGGCGAACTGAGAAAATAGAGGACTTTTCTTTGAAGCCTCAATGAGATCAACAAGCTCAGACTCCACCTTGTCCAAGACATTAGCTTTTACTGATGCAAGGTATAGAGCAGAGGCATAGTTTCCAGCACCCCCAAACAAAGCCAAAGGCAGCTGGAACGTCACAACAATGGGACAAGATACGCTCGTAAAATGTGAAATATAAATTTTCCTTCTTTTTTTTTTCTATGTATGCATGTGTGTTTACATACATTACTTTATTTTATTTTTTCCATTTTAGCTTAGCATTGTAGCACTAATTCGGATACAGTTGACTAATAGATAATTCCGTCTGGAAATATGAAAGATTTGATATAAGAAAGGACGACATATTTACAAATTGGGACATTATTTGACCGAGCTTCTAATTTGGAGCTTGAAAATTATTTCTGCTAAAGCTTCAAAAACATAGTGTAGAGAGGAAAAACCAAGATTTTCTTCAAATGACTCTAATATATTTCCTTAACAAAGATCCAACCAAGGTTTTAAAAGGCGGAATCGGGCCTTGAGGCATTTTGCCTTTACAAGGCAAGGTGTAAAACTCAAGGTGCTTTGAGGCGTAAGCCTCAAAAAATGCCTATAAAAAATTTAGGAAAAAAAATAATACAAACAAAAACTAAATCCATACTTAATAATCATTAAAAAAAAGAAATTTAACCAAACATCCACATAAAGAGAAGTCTATTTCACTACTAGAAGCGTAAAAAAGGCTAAATAATTATCAAATCCTAATACCATAAGGTTCATAATGCACTTCTAAAAGCCTAATCTCCCAACTCATCAATCACCATCACTACTAAGAAAAGAAGAAGAGTGTTTGCCCGTGCGAGGAAGAAGAAGAAGAAGGAGGAGGAGAGACGGCTGTGCAAGTGGCTGGCTGCTTCTTTTGTTATTAGGGTTTTTTCTTAGTCATTAAGGGCCTGGGTACTTTGGGCTTTTTAAAACTTTTGGGCCAACATGTTAAAATAACCCACCAGAAGACCCTTTGCAGAGAGGCGGACGCCTCAATAACCACCTGAGGCGCCGCTCAAAGGCGTGCGCCTCAGCCACCTACCCTGTAAGGCGTAGGAGTTGAGGCGCTTTTCCAACGCCTCGCCACGAGGCGCACCTCAAGGCGTGCGCCTTTGGCGCTTTTTAAAACCATGGATCCAACTACATGAAAGTGTCCATTCTATGTTCCTAATTTGCACAAAATAATACTGGACAACATTCTAGAACCAACAATAAAACACAGAGTTTTACCTTAACTTTTTTTTCTTCCTTTTTCCCAGTGGCAGTTGCATAATTCCTCGAGAACTGCAAAGACATAGCTTAGTCAGCAGTTATGCACCACTCGAATGAAGAATTTGGACTTATAAAAAAATAATTTGGTCTCTTGACACTTAAGTGCATCAACATTACTTCTAAACACCCCATATTATACAATGATGTTTGGAATTTCTGAAATAAGATAATCAAGAAACAGTCCCTCCTAGAACTTAAACATAACAACTCTCTACATTTTTATGCAAATGCAACTAAAAAAAAATTGTTAAGAAATTCTCAACCAAATATAAATCTTAAACACAACCCATTTCCCAGAATCTATGGTCAACAGTTATGCAATGAAGAATTGAAACTATAAAAGATGACTTGATACTAAAGGGAAAAAACATTACTTCTTAACACCCAAGAACAGACAAATATATTTCGCGATTTCTCAAATGAGATAATTAAAAACAAAGCCCTGTCCTCCGAGATTTTTAAACACAAAGTCAATATGACAATTAATACCATGAACTAGTCTGGAAATATTGCCAAGGCTCAATTTTTATTCTTATATTTTGGGAATTGCAGAAAACCCAACTTCGGTTACTAAAGAATCTTCATTATAATTATTTTCCATAAGATTCTAAATCAAAATTTTTTTTAATCCTAATCCCGGCGTAGAAATATCAAATCTAGTAATCGTAATTAGACTGTTAGCTCAATCAATCCCCAATATATTCATTCTCCAAAAATGAAGTTCAAAAATATTAAACAAAAAAAACGATCTTTCTTTCGAGAAATAAAAAATTAAAATGGTTTCCAGCAATCGAAGAGACCGGAAATGGAAAATAACAAAGAAAAAGACGATTTTCTTTTCTAATTTCTGCAAGTGAAAGGTACCTCGGAATCAGAGAAAATAGGGTAAAGTAGGGCTCTTTGGGGAGCCGATCCGTTCGCAGCAGATAGAGAATCTGATCTCAAAATCTTTGAAACGAGAGGAAGGCTCGATCTCAAGCGACCAGCGAACGCCATTTTCCGAATCGGGATTTAGAAAACCCTTATAAAGTTTCGTCTATGAAAGTCTTTTTCTGAGTAGCCAAACAGGACTGGAGAAGAAAATGAAAGAGAAGAAGGTATCTTGCGATAGTAGGGCTGGAGATCAACGAAATGAAAATTAAAAAAAAAAAAAAAAAAATTTAGAGTATGGGCCGAGGTGTGGAACAGGCCGGCCCAGTAGTCCAGAGACAAGTTATTAATGGGCCTTATAGTGAACGTCGTTTGTAAAAAAACGACATGTCGTGTTTGATTGAAAGAGGAAAACGACAGGTGTATTGCAAAACAGCTTTTTCAGGGCAAGTGCGTGACAGAGACACCTTCTCTTCTCTGCTCTGCCAATTTTAACGTTACCTTCTCTTTTCTGTTAGGCTTCTTTGTTTTTATTCGCTCTACTTTTTCTCCTTATCCATTCTATGTCCACAATTACATTGCACGCCCGACCCGGGTCATAATTCGGGTCAAACGACAACAACTATTGTAGTTACAATACAAATAACAATAATAATAATAGTTAATTTCATATATTACTAGTCTGTTTGTATTAAGGGTTCAAGTGCATTTGAATCCATTATTTGGTTTTAAATCTATGCTTGATTGTTAGAATTTTGAACTTGGATTTTGTTTGAGAACCTTTGGGAACTAAAATTTTAGGTTTTGGAGAACTTAACTCCCATTAAATTCTCATGAGTTTGAACCTATTTGATATATAGTATCTTTGGTTTAAAACCATGATTCTATTTCTGATTTACTCACAATTCTAACACTAACCAAACACCAGTTTAAATATTTATTCTACGATATGAAGTTTTATTTTCTGATTCAACTTTACATTATCAAACGTCAATTTGAACCACTAGAAAACCACATATAGATTCAAACATCATACAATTCGAACTCACAAAATGTACGAGGTCTACATGCTGTAAAACACTAACATAATATATGCATTATTATTTTCCAAAACACTGACATGGGTAATACTTAAAGATGTGTTTTCTAAATGTTATCGTGTTTTTTTCCCTTTTGTTACCATCCGAAATTTGAATTTAAAATGGTATTGCGATTAGATATCTAGAATGAAGTCATGGAAAATTTGATAGATAGCAATTAATCAATCTCAATGATATCGTAAGTCAACATTAATTCAACGTCAACGAATACTACATGTCAACCTATTTACTAAGGGTGATTTCATATCAACCTATGTTCAATTGGAAGGAATTGTACGAATAACGTGGTACTCCTTTCTTATTTTCTATAGACATTTGCAAATATCTGTTATATGCTACACTTGCTGTTTTACTTAACACTCTAATATAATAACATTTCAGAATACAAGTATTTTTTTCACTTAGTTATGAATCATTGTACCTTCACATTTAGAAAATAATAGTTTGTACATACCATTACACTAAAAAGATTAATTACTTGAATGTTAATATTGAAACTCGTTTTAAAATGATTTTATTTTTTATATGAAAATGAAAATGAAAACGTTTTCAATCTCAGATAGAAATCATTTTTGAAAATGCGTTTAGTAGTTTTATTAAGAGATTGTTTTCAATATAAAAAACTTATTAATATCTCTCTCTGCTTGAGATATGAGAAAACAAAAACAAAAAATGAAAATTTATTTCTCTCTCATTTTACACTAAACTAAAAAATCATTTTTTATTTCCGTTTTTTGTCTTTATTACGTTAAACGCCGTTTTAAAAACGTTTTCATTTTTTTTATTGAAAAACGTAAAAAAAAAAAAAAAACGGGATCAATTCTAAATACAAGATTAATTTCTTTAGATATTAGAAAAAAACAAGACATTGGTTTTTTATTTTTTTCCTTATAGATGGATTTTGCATGTATTTGAAGTATAACTTCTTACCATATTTTTCTTCTTGCAGCATCATTCTCCCACATACTATATATATTCTTACAAAGCAAATCTCAAAACATTTCAGAAAATAACGCTCGAATCAAACTCAGAGATTCAGAAAAACAACGCGCATATTTCGTACATTATTTTTATAAAAACATTTTCACTTTAAAAACAGAAAATTTTATGGTAGAGTATGAAAAAAAAAAAAAAGAAAAACTTCATTGAAATATCTACATTTCAAAACCGGTAAATATGTATCTATCTATTAAGTTTTACTAACATAATTTTAAGGGTAAATTGCACAGATAATTCACAAATTTTTGAGGGGCTGTTCTTTTATCGTTTTTGAGTTAGGTAATTTGAGTGTAGATTTTGAGTTGAGTTGAAGTTGTAACTTGAGTTTGTGTTTGGTTGTGAATCTTTTTTAAGTTTGTGTTTGAGTGAGTCAAAACTTAAATTTGTATTTAGATAGTATTTTAATAAAAACTCAATGCTGATGGAAAATTTTAATAGGGTATATGGGTGGGGTTTTATTCATCTTTTCGTTGTCAACGCATAGAAAAAAAATCATCTCAATCAGAATTAAAATGAAAAAGTTATAGTATTTTTAAGAATAGAAAAAATACTGTTCATTAATTTGAGTTTGAGTTTCTAAACTTAAGTTGAAGGAGAAACTTGGACTCGAGTTTTAGTCCCAAACTCGAGTTCAAACTCGACTTTAAACTCGAGTTCAAACTTAAAAGAACATGAACTTGAATAAAGTTGTAACTCGAGTTACTTTTTTTGAGTTTTTAACTCAAGAAACCTGCTTCCGAACAGCCCTTTAATAAATGACAATTTAATTTGTAATTTTTTTAGCGAAATGATTCAAAATTTTTTTAAAAGTGACTGTTAGATTTATGTCATGATTCGAATTATGATTCGTAATTCGTTATAATATTTTTTCTCATAAAAAACACACATAAATTAAAAATAATTCTGAATCCATCAACCAAATATCCACTAATTACCCATTTGGTTTATGGATTAGAACTATGAGATTAAAACTATTTTTGATTTTTGTGTATTTTTTATGTGAAAAAATACTGTAGCAAACAATAAATCATGATTCGAATTAGGGAACGAATCCTCCAACCAAATGGGCACTTAGGAGATGTTTAGTTCATGGATTAGAATCATGTGATTATAATTATTTTTAATTTACGTATATTTTTTATGAGAAAAAATACTATAATAAATCATAAATATCATTCAAATCATGGTTTGAATCCTCTTACTACACGTCTCCGCCGTCTTTTTCGTTATATTTTTGACAGTGTAAGTCATGTGTACTACGCATGATCTCGTAATAAAAGGTTTTTTACTAAACTGAATAATTTCCTCTCAAAAATCAGATCGAAAGTACAACTAATCCTTGCATCATCAACGTATCAAATCAGATCAAATCAGTCATTGCCTTGACTTGAGTCCTTGCCAAATTATTTCTTGAGTTACTACAAGAAGTCAAATCAAGTCCTTGCCTTAAGTTCAACGAAGCCCCCAAACCAACATCAATAAAGCTTCTTCCTTGCATTTTACAACTAGTCCTCCTTCGCGTTCTTCTTCCTTTCATTCTCTAAATTTGGATCACTTTTAGAATCCAAGTTTGAATAAGAACCATCGCTGCTTGGGTTGCGAGTGTGGGCCTCGCGACCCACTTCTCCTACAGTGGATCGCGATAGGGTGGGAGCAGATCTCGTTGGTGGATGCAAGCGATTAGTGAAGAAGCTTGGCGACGATTTTTGGTGGCGCCGGAGATGAGAAGGGCGAAGGCCCCGGCTGGGCATTGGAGGTGCGGGCTTGATGGGCACTGATGATTTTTTTAGATTTGTGAGACGAAGGAAGGGGAACTCTTTTCTGGATTTTTGACGAAGGAATGGGAAATCTTTTCGAGGTTTTCTGGGTAATTAATTTATTACAATTGTTTTTGTAAATATGTGCTTGCAATTTTTTGGTTTTGATTATTTGTTTGAAAAGTATTTTTGGTTTTGATATGAAATTGTTGATCTGCGAGAAAGCGGAGCAAATGCAGTTTATCTGTACGAGAAAGATGAAATTTGGGGAAAAAAGAAGAAGTATGTGTGTTTGAAATTGATGTCTTTTTATTTTTCGTATTTTGTAATAAAGAAAAAATAAAAATATTTTTAAAATGGCGTTTGACGTAATAAAATAAATAAAAATAAAAATAATTTTTTAATTTAGTGTAAAATAAAAAAATAAAAAATAATTTTTAGTCATTTTTTATTTTTTATTTTTATTTTTTTATCTTTCAAGTAGAGAGAAAGACACATAGACATTAATTAAATTTTTTATATTGAAAATAATCTTTTGATAAACGTATTTTAAAAATAATTTATGTCTGAGATTAAAAATATTTTTATTTTTATTTTAATACAAAAAATAAAATTATTTTTGAACGAGTTTCAAAAACACTCAAAACTTTTTTAATGAGGGTATTTAAGTCATTTTATTAAAAATAAGAGTTACGTAATATGTTCTGTTAAAAATTTAATAGAGGTTAATAGAAAGGGTTAAATTGTCACCTTTTAAAAAATTTGGGCGTTTCGGAAAAAAATGGATTAAGGATCAAACTTGTTATTTGAGCTCGTTTAGTTGTTTATTTTAAGTTTTTAATTCGAATTAAGATGTGATTTTATATAATAATTTTTTACTGTAATAAAAAAATTAGATGTAATTATTCTAACAAAATTTTACTGTAATAAAACTTAAATTTTAAATTCAAATTAATAAAATGAATGAGATTTAAAAAGTTTGAGGACTATTTATGTAATTTACCATAATTTTAATTAGATTCAATATTTTTTAAAAAATAATTAATAAAATAAAGTAAAACTCAGAAGAAATGCATAAGACCCCAAATCTACAAAGAGGTCCGTCAAACACCCACCTACCAGTAGAAGACAATAACATCTGCCTCTCTCTCCTCTCTTTCTCTCTCTTGTTTTTTCCAGAACTATCTCTCTCAATTTTCTCCATAAAAACCTGTTCTCCTCCTCCACCAAACCTCCAAACACACACACTCTCTCTCTTAGATACTGTTTCTCTCTCTAGAACAGGACAGAAAAAAGGAGAAATGTTGCAGTTCTTCTTCTCGGCGGCGTTCTCGGCGATTCCGCTGACGCTGTACGTGCCTCCGCCGCGGCACCTGAACCTCTTCGTCGGAACCCTAGACGAAATCCTCCATGACTCCCGCCCCGTCTACGCCAGGGTATACCCCCGCGCCTGCCGGATTTGGTCGTGGATCTTGCGCCATGTGTTCTGCATCCGACGGCGGAGGTAGATTAATTAGCTGGATATAGATTCATCCCCAATTTCGTCTTCTTCTGTTCAATGTAAATATAGTCTCCACAAGGTTTTTCTTTTTTTGTTTTTTAATTTTGTTTTTGGTGGTGATCTTGTGCGGGCTATAAAGTTGTTCCATTACCAAAAGAATAAACGAGAATCCTATCTGTGGCATGTCATATAATCTGTTTTTTTTTTTTTTTTTTTTTCAGTTTTGGTTTTTTTTTTTTTTTTTTTTTTTTTTTCAAATCCTAAATTTTGTTACTATATACGGCCAAGGCATAATTGGGAAATTAAGGAATGATGAGTGAATGAATGAAGGGAAGAAATGGTAGTAATGTGACTTTGTGATAAATGTAATGAACAAAATGAAGCAAATTAAAGTACGAGACTTTTTGGAGAGATTTTATTTTATTTTTATTATTTTGGCTTAGTTAGTTTTAGTGATAATCTTGCATTGGCTATAGAAGTCATTTATGAGACCTTTGTTTTTTTTTTTTTTTTTTTTTTTTTTTTTTTTTTTAAGTCAAAACTATCAAGCCAATTATTTTTTCTAGTTTTGGGAATTCATTGTTTATTGACAATATAAATGAGTGAATCAATTGAAATGGGGAGAAGAAGGAGAAGAAGCGTATTATGGATGTGTGCCAAGAGACTTTTTGGAAATATTTTATGATTATTATAAATGAAATCAGATATATGTCTTTTCAAGCAAAGGAGGAAAAAATGAAATCAGGTAAGAACAAGAAATAAGGTATTTTTGCAGGTTACTTATGGAGCCAAAAGACCAAAACTCAAATCTAGAAATAGCATGGCGTTTACTTGGATCAATGTCTTTTAATAGAGTTAAAATATTTTTGATGGTTTAGCTTTTTTTCGAGTTTTGGAAGTTTCTCCTTGTTCATTCCTATCCTTTTTTCTTCTTCTTCTTTTTTTTTTTTTTTTAATGCTTGTTTGAGATTATCTGATATTTTTGGAGTTAAAAAAGAGGAAAAATACAAAAAGGATGAGATCATAATGAAGCTGTTTATATTACAAATGTTTGACACTTGTCTTTTTCTTTTCACCTCGCAATATTTGAAGCATGTAATCAGTTGTGATGTACTCAGAAAAAATGGGAACGTGTAATAACATGTAAATTATTGGAAATGGCTTCGTTATGGGGCTATACCAATTCGGTAAATTTTGTAACATTATTTGTATCTTCATATAAAACATTCATTTAACGCTTAATAAAAATATAATCTACATTCATGTTATATTAAATAGCACCGGAATTAAGACCTTCACTTAAATGAAATTAAGGGCTTGACTAATCGAAGAAACGATAAAATTAAGAAGAAAAAAAATTATATAGGCATAAATATTAGGAAATTAAGCAGTTCTAAAATGTAATTAGGCGTGAGGCTCGTGTGGCATGAGGATTCTTACATGGGTTGTTGTCGTATTCGGCAAAAGGCAAGAAGAAAAGCCGCTTCTCATCACGTGTTAGCTAGTTAAGATTTATGACAATTTGATAGATAGGTCTCTATTTTCAGACCCTTTTTTATATTTTAATTTAGAGTAAGGCTTTTACTATTCTGTTGGATCAATATAAGATATTGTTACTTTTTTTTTTTTTTTTTTGCACACCTTTTTATTTTTTGATTTTGACCGTATCTGATGTTTAAATGCAGGATAAGCTCAAATTTTGTTCCCATTTTCTCACTTCTCCGGTCGGTTGACTTTAAATTTTCATGCCTTTGTGGTGAAACCAATGGCCATTGCATGTGATCCTTTTTTCCCCAAAAATTTAAAGGAAAAAAAAAAAGAAATGATTGAAATAACTAAAAAGATACTTTCACAATATATAATAGAAGTATTTCTTTCTCACTACAAAGAAATGGAGGGAACATAACAAGAATACATATTTATTCATGAAAAAGAATGAAAAGAATTTTGGCTACAATTATTGCACTTTACTTACAAGTTTATCAATAACAATAACATGAATAAAATGAATGAAGGGAAAAAACTAGAAGGTATTTGTGATGGAAATGTAGATAACAAATAAACGAATTATGAAGTAAAAGGAAAAGAAAAAAATTTGAAGAATAGATTTTTGAAAATATTGTTTTTGGTTCTATAGTTTGTTTTTTTTTTTTAAATTATTATTAAGCATTATTATAGGTGGATAGTGTGCAAGGCTTCAGAAACCAAAATACGTCCAAAGTCCTAGCAGCTTCTCTTGACTCAACAATAGACGCACTTTTGTTTTTGTCAATGGACTCTTTTGCTACTACTACCTGCTTGTTCTGCTCTTGTAGAACTCCTCTCTCCTAAGAGTCCATAAAAAAGAGAAAACATAATTATAAGAAAATACATTAAAAAATATATGCAATTATGTTTGTCAATCAGAAAAACACAATATATATATATATATATTAAAAAAATATGAAATAAATATGAGGGGGCAAAAAAAAGTCGCAGCATACCATGAGCTTGGATTTGGAAGAGGTGGTTTTTCTTGTGGCAGAAAAGCATTGAGGAGAGGGAGGATTTGTTCGAATTTGCAATATATTATCCTCTTTGCGCTTTATATTCTCCAAGTTCACAGAGATTGGGATGTTCTCTATGTCCTCAATTCTTCTGCACAAAAATTGTTTACTCAAAATTTAGTCACCCCCTAAAATAATCACCATTGAAAAAAAAAAAAAAAAAGAAGAAGAAGAAGAAAAAAGAGTGCAGTCTAGAGCCATTATTAGCTCCTCATTATAGCTCTATTGTTCTAGCAATTATAGCTCTATTGTTTGTAATAATCATCTTGAAATACTAATCATACCTTACCATAATTTGAATAGTCTACTTTTGGCTTACACGTTACATTTCTACCAAAATCCCATTATAGCTCATCATCTCTCTGAATGATTAAAAAAGGATTCTTACTTTTTCTATTATGAAAGAATTATATGAATTTACTTTGCTAATGATTTTGATTTTGTTTTTTATTTTTTCCCTAGTGTTGTTTGGTATGTGAGAATAAAACTGCAATCAATGTGTTAAAGTAAAACTCACTAAATAATCAATTCACTAGATCACATTCATCACAGATCCAAAAAACCAATGTAGAGAGACTCATAATTCACAAAAAAAAAAAAAAAAAAAAAAAAAAAAAAAAAAGAGTGAAGCATACACACATAGACACACACAAGTAAAGTAAAGTAATAGAAAGAGTGAACTTACTTTTTTCTCCTTTGCTTCTCCTTGAGAATGCTAATTCCCTCCATTTCTTGAAACGGTTTCTCCTTCCCCCTCAAATCCAACTCACTCAAGACACCACTTTTACTCTCCTCCTTCACCACATTCTCCTTCGCACTCTCCTCATTTTCTCTCTCCTTCGGCCGCATTGCCATCCTCTTCAATTCGCTGCAGAAGTCGCTGATCTGATTCAAAATGTCCCGCCCCGCGAACAAGTTCCTCGCGGAGAGCGTGCTCTTCAGCCTTGGTTGTGGCAGCATTGCCACCGCCTCGTCCGTGGCCATGGCCTCTTTCGTCTCCGCGCTTGATTTGATTGCGGCCTTGAGGATCCTTGATTGGTTGTTATAAGGAGGAGGGGTTGATAGATTCGGATTCAAGTTTTCGCAATCTTCATTGAATTTGGTGTTACTATTACTGGGAGAAAGCCAAGCTTGAGCTAGAAGCGCTCTTCTTTTCACCTTTGCATCTCTGGTGGAATTGCATTTCAATAATATTAGATAAAATGTTCCAAACTAGAATGTTTGAAAAAAAAAAAAAAAAATCTCTTTTTCCCTAAGGTGTAATGATACAGGAACTAAACCAAGTTGGAAAGTAAAAGATAATAATAATAATAATAATAATAATTTTATCCCTGCAGAAATTGAACCAAATTTAGAAAGATTTAATCTTTCTTTGAAAATTAATGAAATTAATTTTGTAAAAAAAAAAAAAATGATCTGTTTTTTCCCCCCAAAACTTTATATGAACCAAAAATAGCAAGTAATTAAAAAAAAAAAAAAAACTCAATTGTTTCCCTACGAAATACAATACCTTTGGTTTCTGTGACCAAGTGGAGAGATCTCAGAGACACCAGCTGGACTTGCAATCTTCATCAACGAAACATAAAAAAGGTTAAAAAAAAAAACAGCAAAGGTAATACCAAGAGTCAAAATTAGGGCACATAATTCTTTATTTTCTTTTTTTTTTCCTTTTTTTTTGTTTCTTTGGGCAACAAAACAGAGCAAAATTCACGAACTAAGAAAATCACGAGAGGGGCAAAAATGAAACCTTTGGGGGAGTCGATTTGAGGAAATCTTGAGCTGTCTTTGGGTGGTTGCAATCTGTGACAACAAAATTTGTCAAAACACAAAAAAAATAAAGAAACCTAATTGAGGATATATGTATATGTATAATGATGTATGTAAAGATTGTATTTAAAGAATACCGGGTCTGCAAAACCAAGCATCGTCGTCCTCCAGAGGTGGGTTTGAGGACAAGAAGTCGAACCATTTGGGGGCGTTGATGTGCTCGTAGAGCTCGTCTTGTACGAACTTCCATTCCAAGTTTTTCCAGTCGATTTTTGCCGGTTCCATGATGATTACACTACTACTACTACTCGACTGGTTCTGCTAGAGAGAGAGAGAGACAGAGTTATAGAGAGAGATAGAGAAATTGAGCTGAGAGAGAGAGAGAGAGAGAGAGAGAGAGAGAGAGAGAGAGAGAGAGACTTCTTTCGGTTTCTGGGAATAGCTGTGAATTGGGAGGGACGAAGAAGGAAGATGTAACGGTTAATTAGGAAGACAGGGGGAGAGAGAGGGAAACAAGAGAGAGAAAGAGAGAGAGAGAGATAGAGGTGAACGTTGGTGTTTTAGTGTTGGTGTTTGTGACCGTTGGAGATTGGAGATTATTTATTACTTATTTATTGTTATTATTATAATTTTGTTTTTTTTTCCTATATTAATTAAAGAAGGCTTTTGTCTTGGTCTTGGTCAAGTTGCAAGTGACCTCAGACATGGGTTCTCTAGCAGAAATATTTGCATTTTGTTGCAATCCATTTATTTTTCTTTTAGGGATTTTTGTTTAATCATGATGTGCATCATATACTACCAACAAAAAATGTGCCTCATATTTTTTTAGGGGATTTTATTTTTGACATTATATTATATGGTAGAGTAAGAAAAATTTAAACCCCAACTCCAATGGTTTTATTAAAGTCTTTTTCACAAAAATTTAAATTTTAATTCAAATCATATGAACCCATAAATCAAAGGGGCACTCAAAATATTTGCATCGTCTTAATTGAAGTCTTAAATTTTTGTGGAGGAAATTTCCCTCCTTTTTTTTTTTTTTGAAGTAAATCTAGAAATCATATTAATCATGAGAAATATCGTTTCAACACGACTAATAAAAAAAGTCATGGAATCAAGCCAAAACATACCAGCACTAGAAGTAAATGCATGACCAACTAACGTATGAGTCACACTATTCCAATTACGAAAAGTGTAACAAAGAGAGCCACAACAAGCTTGAAAAAAGACATCTCTAAAAAGTATATTGTAAATTTCGAGTAGGGTCAGGCTGACCCTCCTCCTCTTAGGGCCATCAGACCCAGAGTAGGAAGTCTGAACTTTCACCTCTAAGTTCTACCAACAAATTTTCTTTTTTTAGGTCCTGCCCTTATTTGCTTGTGCTAAAAGAAATATTTCTAACAATAACAGCAGCAGTAGCAGCAGCAGCAATAATAATAATAATAATAATTAAGGTGGAAAAATCAGGGTAAAAAGAAGATACGGAACAAAAGGGTCCAAATGAAGCTATAGTTCTTCTTTTTTCCTTTGGTCATAATCTGAAACTCGTGAGCTCACTTACAAGATGTTAAAAGAGTGAAATGGAACTTCAAATTAACAGGAGTAAAAAAGAAAAAGCTATCTACCCATCACCTAGCCATTGTATGTAAAAAAGAAAAGGAACCAAATATAAAGAAAAATAAAGAAAATCGAATTTCCGGGCTTTTTTTCCCCAAATGTTTGATGCTTCACTGCCTTAATTCGTTGCCAAATACCTCGACATTGCAAACTGGGCATATCTAGCATATTAGAGAAAGAGAAAGATGTAATTTTTTTTTGGAAAGGAATAAATTTAGGAAAAGAAATCTTGGAAATCGAAAATGATGAAGATGAGAAAGTTAAACCTTGTTGATGCTGAGCCATTTTCTGATGCACTCACTATGGTATACATGCTTGCATGGCAATTTTGTTTGCCTATCCCCTCTTTTGTACCTCATCTGGCAGACAACACATCTGTTTTCACAAGAGAAACTGCTATAAGGAAATTTAGAAAGGCTCCAAAAGAGAAGGAAAATTCGAATTAAGGGGAGAAAGAAACAGAGAAAAACAATGGCGAAGAAGAAAGAGAAGTGTCTTCATTAGGTGTTAACTAAAATTCTGATCAACAGATTGATCAAGAGTTTAACTTTAAGGAGATCAAATACTACTGGAATGTCTCGCCGTCTAAAAGCTGCCAGAATAATCCCTCAAACAAAGGCAATAAGTGCAGAAGATCATACTCGGAGACTTGTATATTTTCCTATAGTAGCTTAAGTTTAAGGTAGAAAGATTTGAAATGCAGATGATCATGTTTGGAGTCTTAGAAGGGAAAAAAAGGGAGGCCGTAGATCATTTCAGTTAATATGAACGAACAATGAGTGCAACAATTGCATGAAGTGTCCTTCACTGAGAATGTTACCTCTCTCCCGATTTTTTTCTCGAGAAAAGGCTTCCAAACTTGCACTTCGAGGTCGGAAGCGAATTAATAAGCTCCTCGGAAAGACCTCGACTTTGAGTCCCAACTGCCTCACCCAAGTCGAGTAATTCCTAACGAACAACAAAACGTAATACATATCAATACACTCATGTAAGACACTACTTCTGAATATCACTGAAAGGAAAGATGCTAAAACTGTGGCTCAAATAAAATGCAAATTCATGATATCTTGTGAGCAGGAATATGGGAGATTGTGCGTATAACAAACCTCGTAGGTCATGTTATCAGGATCTATGTTGTCCTGCCATATGGCCTGTGGCAATCACAATGGAAGAGGGCTTATTTAGTCTTCAACACAAGCATTTCGCAAGCAGAAAATTAGTAATTTGATGGAAATAAGTGGTGTTTTCTCCAAAGTAAGAAAACTTGCACATATATGCGAGTACAATAAAACACAAAGGAACACACATTACGCATTAATGCTTTCACATGAGTACCAAAAGGCGAGTTCCGTACCTGGGAAGTATTCGTATTTTGATCATTTGGACTATCTACAGAAATACAAGATTATTCTAGTTAGAAAGATATCTGTACAAGTTTATCACCATTAAAACATAAGTGAAAAAAAATTGAATTAGCACCAATAGCTTCACCACCATAGTTAGAATAGGTTACAAGACAACGAAAACCAAAATAATTGCAAAATGCAAGAAAAACCAAAGTAAACTATCATCTCATTTTCAATTACAATCACTGAAACAGAATGTAGACTTCGGAAAGTGACGAATAGTGAAGACCAGGCATAGAGTAAAAGCAGAGTTTGGACTAACATTCTTCAGGTGTAGCGTGATCTTCTGTATCAGCATCGACATCGACATTGGCATCGCAATCGGCGTCCCCTCCAGGTTGTGGATCCGTGGCTGGAACCTCTTCCGTAGTCATCATTGGAGGGTACTCCCAAGCTCTCCTGCTGACATCCATTCTTGGCAAATGATCATTTACCTCATAAGGACCATAGTAAGAAGTACTACTTTCAGGCCCAGAGAATCCAAATTTGTATGAATTCATGTTCATTGACCAGTATAAATTTTCCTGGACGGCAAACATATACAAAAAAGCAACAATTTCATCAAAAGATATCTTTTGTCATCACCACCACAATGCTCAAAACACTTAACTTAAAAAAAAAAAAAAAAAAAAAATTGCTAAACTAAATAATAATCACGCACAGGAGCATCAAAATATTTGTTAGCACCCCCCACTTGCATTTTTCAAGAAATGCACAACAAAAGATATGACGTGGACTAGAAGGACATTTATTTAACAGAAAGATGACCATCAACACCACACTCACCAATTTTAAGAAAGTTCTTTGTACAATTGGTACTATTATTAATCATTAAATATTAGCCATAAAGAAGTAAATCTAACAGTACAGGCACAGCATGTCTACTGATTAGTCTTACAAGGGGAAACCCAATTCATTAATTAATTAATTATAGATTATAAAAGACAAAATAAATGCACCAGTACAACAACAACAACCCCACGTCCCTGCATTGATCCAACAGAAAAAAAACTCACATCTAATCACTGCTTCAAAAGGACGAACAATAACAATAAGAACCCATGTTTGGATATCTTTTGACCAATGTTTTTCCAAGAAAAAAAAAATATATAAAAAGAAATAAAAAAGTACCTGATCGTGAACAGGACCTGGGATATGAGCATAGCTCAAAGGGACATGTGTAAGGCCTTCAAAGAAGTCCATGAAGCTCTCAGTGGCGGTGTAAGGAAAACCGGTGTCGATGTAATGCACTTCCATTTGTCTATTTCCATTCATTTTTCACAAACTAGCTTTCCATATAACAAGCTACACAATATATATATATATATATATATATAACAACTCTCATAATCGACAAAAGTAGATTCAAGTAAAGGGATAAACTTTGGAGGAAAAGAAAAAGAGAGAGGAAAAAAGCAGGAACTTTGAAACTTTGAACATTAGTACAAGTTAAAATTCTAACCTTACTAGTTTCCAGGGTTCAAGTCTCATTCCAAAACTGGTCAGTGCTGGCTAATAATAATAATAATAATAATAAAATCAGTGATTTTCTTGTATGAATGATAACAAGTGTTTAATCACTTGTTTATACCCGAACTCGTTAAAATTTAAATTAAAAATAAATAAATAAAGAATAGTATACTCACAAAAATTGAAGATTCAACTTTTTATCTTCTTAACCCCGTGTTTTGGCTGCATTGAAAAATACACGAAGTGAGAATAAAAAAAAGAAAGAAAAAAAAATCAGAATTTTGCATCATTTTGGATGGGAATAAGAGAATACAAGAGAGAAGAAATAAGGAGAGAGAGATTTCTTTGAAATTTTCTTCCTTTTCTGGGGAACCAAACAAAATAACAAAAGACAAGATTTTTTTTTTTTTTGGTTAATATATAACTATTCGGTACCTAGAAGAAGTGAAAATGGAATCACATCTTTCTATCGAAATGCACCGAGAAAATCTGAGAATCAGAGACTGAAAAGACTGAGCAATTACGAGAAACAAAAATCTTGAACAATGCGATGCAGATTAAACCACGAAAATGAAAGAGAGAGAGAGAGAGAGAGAGAGAGAGAGAGAGAGAGAGAGAGAGAGCAGACATTGATGAAGGTGGTGCAGCAAAACTTCAAACGAACAGGTATATATGTTGTGAATACTGAATAACTCTCTCTCTCTCTCTTGTTTCTCTCTCTTGTCTCTCTCTCTCCTCTGTGTGTGTTGAAGAGTTCGAGAGAAGCAGAAGAAGAAGAAGGAAGAAGAAAGTGAGAGTGTTTAATGACTTCTTCTCTTTCTCTCTCTAATCCAATTTTCTCTTTCTTTCCTTCCTTCCACTCTCTGTTGTTTTTGTCAATGTGTCTGCTTTTTTTTATTTTTTATTTTTTACTTTTTATTATTTTTTAATGATGCTGTTTCTGACTCATCAACGCCAATACGCCACCTTAAGCGGACTCCCCACGACGTCGTTTTAAATTATTAACTCCCTAATTTTATTTTATTTTTTTGAGTGACTTTTTTTTTATTTTTATAAAAGAACAAATTATACGGTTGCCCCTCAACTTTAATTTTAAACCCCTCAACTTTAATTTTAATTTTTTTTTCTCCTAAACATCAGTAGTTTTTATAAATTTTTTTCTGTTAAATTTTTGATGAAAAATGTCATGTAATATGCAAAAATTAATAAACGAACTCCATTTATTAAGATTTTTAACATAAAATAACACATATTATATAAATAATGACTATCGTTTGAATAATTTAGTACACAATTTATTTTTTTAGCTCCTCCTCATGCAGTCACATGAAAGTATAATTACGCAGCAGGAGTAATTATTTTTTGATATTATAATAACTTTCTCCTTAATTTGCTTGATCTAGGGAGCTTTTAGGGTTTATAAATGGCGACTAACAACAGTAACGAAAGTAAAAATTTAATAAAGAGATGAAGTTTGAAAGTAAAAATTTAGGAGAAAAAAAAAGTTAAATTAAAGTTTGAGGAATATTTTGTGACAATGCGTATAATTTAGGAGCAATTGTGTAATTTGGCACTATTTGTTTAGAATTTATAAACAAAATGGAAGGAAGCTTCTCTAATAGGACCCAAAAAAAATAAGCTACTGGTACTTCTCTATTGTCAGCCGTCAGATCTGTATTTAGAAACTATTTGTTATGCATATTTTTTCAATGTGATGTAATTTTTATTAGATTTAATGACCATAAACTGACACCACTAATAAGATTATCCTAATAGAGAAACTGCATTTAAACTTAACTAAGGAGAAGTAGGGGAAACGATGAGGTTCTGAATAAATGGATCATTTCAGCGCATTCAAGAGTACAATGCATAATACAGAAATTGACATAGTAAAAAACACTTAATGTCATAGTGCATAACCTACAATCAAATCACATAACTAATAAGGGCATAACAACTTAAAACACATAACACATACTGATTTTTAGTGAAACCTAAGGTCAAATCTAGTCTATGATTGAAAACCATTCTCAATAGCTAGATTGAAATATAAGAGTGTGAATTTACCGTTGAGCTAAACGAGAAACCATGGTAAAATTGTTCTTAAAACTTCACTAAAAAAATATGTTCTGCTATGAAAACTAAGAAAATGTAAAATTAAAAAGAAAAACTTTAGAGAGAGAGTTTCATTAATCTTGTAAGAGTGTACAAATTGAAGAAGCTTAGAGCTCTATTTATAGAAAAATTTCAGCACTATTCACGGTTACTATATGCACAGTACTTACTATTTATGGTTACAATTTGCACAGTAAGATTCTGATATGAACAGTAACTTTGACTGACTTGCATAGAAGTATTTCTTTCACAATTTGCACAGTAAGTTAAATTAAAGTTAATGTTTGAGGAATATTTTGTGACAAGGTGTATAATTTAGAAGCAATTGTGTAATTTGGCACTGTTTGTTTAGAATTTATAAACAAAATGGAAGGAAGCTTCTCTAGTAAGACCCAAAAAAATAAGCTACCGGTACTTCTCTACTGTCAGCCGTCAGATCATGTATTTAGAAACTATTTATTATGCATACTTTTTCAATATGATGTAATTTTGATTAGATTTAATGACCATAAACTGACACCACTAATAAGACTATCCTAATAGAGAAACTGTCTTTGAACTTAACTAAGGAAAAGTATGGGAAACGTTGAGGTTCTGAATAAATGGATCATTTTAGCGCGTTCAAGAGTACAATGCATAACGCAGAAATTGTCATAGTAAAAAACACTTAAAGTCATAGGGCATAACCTACGATCAAATCACATAACTAATAAGGGCATAACAACTTAAAACACATAACACATACTGATTTTTAGTGAAGCCTAAGGTCAAATCTAGTCTATGATTGAAAACCATTCTCAACAACTAGATTGAAATATAAGAGTGTGAATTTACCATTGAGCTAAACGAGAAACCATGGTAAAATTGTTCTTAAAACTTCACTAAAAAAATATCTTATGCTATGAAAACTAAGAAAATACAAAATTAAAAAGAAAAACTTTAGAGAGAGAAACTAGAGAGAGTTTCATTAATCTTATAAAGGTGTACAAAATGAAGAAGCTTAGAGCTCTATTTATAGAAAATTTTCGGCACTATTCACGATTACTATTTGCACAATACTTACTATTTATGGTTACAATTTGCACAGTACGATTTTGATATGAACAGTAACTTTGACTAACTTGCATAGTAACTCTGATTGAGGTGCATAACTACTATTCATAACACTTCCCCTTAAATGTCCAGCATTCATTATACCTCATTAAAAACCTTTCTAGAAAAAACCCAGTGGGATAAAAATCATAGAAAGGGAAAAAGAGTACATCATTTATGTATACGTATTTATATTGCCTCGTTAAAAACCTTATCAGGAAAACCTAGTGGGATAAATGTTGGTTTCCGAATCGAATTTGGATGCGGAAGCGTGAGAGTAAGCTAATCGTGTATAACAAAAATTTTCACAAAACCTTTGAGATACTCTATAGATTATATTAATTTATGCACAAATAAATTAATCACATTAATTTATTTAATAAGAACTCGAATGAGAATTATACCTAGCAGCTGATTAAGATGATAACTTGAGTTCTTTGACCTCGAACGTTCCTTGCTCCAATGCTAGTTTAGAAAACTAATGTCTTCATCGTCAATTTCTTGAATCCACGAAGACGTGTGTATAGGCACACCTGAAACAAAATGGGTTAGCAAAAACACTCAAGAATTTCGACGAACACCAACGCATGCATGACGTGGAATTTTTAGAGAAAAATTTATCTCTCACAACACTTGTGAAAATCCGGCCACTATAAAAAATAAAAGCAAAAAATTGTGTCACATAATTTTCTACTATCTCTTTATTTATAGATTAGTAATTAGACTCCTAGAAGGAATCTAATCTTTATCTCCAAGATAAACCTTATCAATTACCTCCCATTTGAATTTGGAACAAAATCTCCCTTCACTTTATCCTACTTTGGCCGGCCATAATGATAGGATCCTATCCCTGTAATAGGCACTAATACTAGATAGAGAAGGAAGAGAAAATCATCATTTATCCTGCAGTCTAATTTGACTCAAATTCAAATTCCAATTTAAGTCAAACTTAAATTAATTTGAATTCTAAATTGAACAACTTATCAAATAAGTTTAAATTGATAAATCTAGATGTGTTCACATTGCGTGTTCATACTGTACGTTACGTTCATACTATGTGAACACCTTCACATAAGTAATCCAAAATTCAAATTTAAATAATCACATTATTTAAATAATAATTAATTCTCAATTAGTTATCCTTGAGTGTTTAATTTTAGAATTTCATAATTCTAAAATTCTCATTTTGTCCTTAGTATCTTGTAGAATTACAAAGACGACGCGGGAACTCATGGACCTATAATTTCGAGCTCCAATAAAATTAATAATTAATTAAAAACTTTAATTAATTAATTAATTAATCTTATTAATTCTAATAGTTCTCCACTATAAACTTGGAATTGCACTCTCGTAATTATAGATATAAATTACTTCTAAACTGTGAAGTGTCCATGTGATGTAGTCACTACATATAGATCAATCCTCCATAAATAATTCATAATTAGAGCTAGGTGAAATCCATTAACCTCTTTAATTACATCTTTATCATTGAGTGCCATTGATTCTCTAATGGACAGTGATTCAGAAAACAAATTCATGAATCAGAGCTCCTACTAGTCTAAATACTGAATCAACCCTCAAGAGAATTATTTATCTACTTCTTTCTAAAAAAGGAATGGATTCTATCTCGTATAATAACATTCCCGGCTACCTATATGACGACCCTCCTAGGTGGTAGCTGAATTTAACTTGTACTTGTTGGAACTTCTTAAAATTTGCGGAACCTTTTTTTTAAGTCTTATAGTAGACATAAGTTTCGAATTGCTTTCTTGATTAAAATATTCATACCTTAACATATCCGTTTTTTTTTTTCAAAGCATATAGGTATATCTATACATATATACTGAATTCTTAAGACTTGCTTGCTTACAGTCATAATCTACAAAACCATTTAACATATAGTTTCAGAATCATAATTTGCAAAACTATTTATAACGTAAAACTGATTGCGAAAATATTACGAGCGGTATCCATTCCCCAATCTCCACATCGTTTGTCCATTCACCGTCAGTCTATCAAGTATTATGTGCAAGTTGCTTACCTACAGCATAAATATTCTATGATGAGCTTTCGCTCAGCAAGTAGGAACTATTTATCGTAACTAACGCCAAAGCTTAACATTATAAGCTCTGTACTTTTATTTTCTTATTAATCTATCGACGTAATTATGAAAAATCCTTAATTAATTGTCACGCCCCGGGGCAGGGGTCGGTGACGTGGAGGCTCGATTAGGGGCTAAACGCGATTAAGAATAAACCATTAAAGAAATTCCCAAACGAGCCCCACATTTCACTGAAAATAAATTACTGATTATAAGAGGTTTATAACTAAGCCTCTAATATCGTTCAGGGCTTCACCCACAGGATACGTAACATTGTACATACATGAACACATAAATAACATTACAGACATCAACCACAGTCTAGAAATCCAGAGATTTAGAGTTTACAAAATTTACAATCCTTACATTCGTACACATGGAGGATAATCACAATCCTCTCCTAATCAGATGGTAGCAACTCAGCTACTTCGCATTGCTTCTAGAATTGCCTGGGAGCGGTTTAACATTTATAAAACAATAAAACGTGAACAAAATGCCCAGTATGATATATTTTGAAAATAGCTTTATAAACAAGTAAATAAATGAGTAAGCAAGTAAATAAATAAATAAATGAGTAAATAAGACATTCAGTTCCAACAAGATAGCCGGAACCTCACATCCTTTTTCTGAAAGGAATATAACTAAAAATCTCCATATTACAGGTAGTGCTGGAACTTCGGGTCGGCGCGCCGCCCGAAGCCTAAATTTTTTTGGGCTTAGGCGGGCCGGCCCAATTCCCGCCCGCCCAAGCAAGAAATTCGGGTTCGGGCTCGGGCAGCCTGAATTTGACATGTCCACCCTTGCCCGCCGCCGTCTAACCACCGTATACTGCCGTCCGTCGGGATTTTTTTGAATTTTTCCAACCAAGCCCGACCCGAAAATTGGGTGTGCTCGAATTGCCCGACCCGAAGACTGAATTTTTGAATTTTTTTGAAATTTGCCCGAATTGCCCGACCCGCCCGAAATGCCCGAATACCCGAAAACGGCTAGTTTTTTTTATTTTGCCCGAAAACCCGAGTTGCCCGAAAACCCGAAAACGGTTAGTTTTTTGAATTTTTACCCGAATTCTGCCCGAACTGCCCGAATTGCCCGAAAAGGGCTAGTTTTTTGAATTTTGCCCGAAAACCCGAGCTGCCCGAGTTTGCCCGACTACCCGAAACCTGAATTTAAAAAAACTAGCCGTTTTATCCCCTTTTTTTTGAAAAAAAATCATTTTTTAACCCCAAAATTTCCCTATAAATACCCCTCATCCCTCACACATTTTTCTCACTCAAACTCTCTCAATCCCTCTCAATTTCTCTCAATTTCTCTCAATCTCTCTCAATCTCTCTCACAATTTTTCTAAAGCTCTCTCTGAGCATATATACGTGTATTGTTCTGCTCTGAAAGGGTAGTAATTAATTTATAATCTATATCTTGCATAAGCATGCTATAATACTGCAATGCAAGATTTGATTGCCTAGATTATTTGACGAAGAATATATGCTTCAAAGAATGTGAACGTGTTTGATGATTAGGAGGCAAGCCCTAATTTAGAACTTAAAAAATTTATAAGATCGGCCACGAGCACTGTGTGCTCATGATCTTTTAATTTTGTATTAGTTATCATATTATATAGTTTCATGTAGACACCTGCCTGCTTTATGTCCATCTCTGCTAACTTTTTTGACTCTTATAAATTGCTGAATTTTAGTTAGGCTTCAAGATAAGCAGACAGCAAGAACTTTTTATTAGATTTAATTTTAAACATTTTTCCTAGCGTGGACATATTTCATGTAGATATAGAGAAGTAGAGAACTTATACATAATATTTTAATTCAACTTTGCTGTTTAATTAAAGTATTATTTTGGTATAATTTGGCAAGTTCAACGTTATAAAGCTAAAAGGCACAGTCTGGTAGTTTACCATTTTGACTATACATAACCAAGTGGCAAATGGAAATGATAACACCTTTTAGCTTGTTAATTACGAGTTTGAATAGCTGTGTGTGTATATATGTATTCATATACATATATATATATGTATTTTTTTTTATATTTTCGTCTTCTTGTAAATTTTTGGCTCCATGACCCGCGGCCATATAATAACAACTAAATAATTTGTCATAAAAAAAAGCAGAGATATATTATTAATTTTACATGAAAATTTTGTGAAAGAAGGCAGTTACGTGACTTTATAAGTTATAGAGAAATAGATCGTATAATTATATATTTTGGATAATTGCATCAAAGTCAACTATGCTGTGAAACCGGTTTGCAAGTATTCAACAAGGCTGCCATAAAAGAACTTAATAGTCTATACCTACCGGCAACAATTGTAGATATGTTCATTGAACATATAGATATAAAAATAATATATATTTTAAATTCATCTTTTTCCACACTAGGGCATTTTATGTGTTTATTAGTAAACAAAGGAAAATATCAACCGGAAATTATGTAATACTAATATATATATAAATAACTTAATATTAAAAAAAAGTTTAAAAAATTTGGGCAATTCGGGCGGGCTCGGGCCACCCGGCTGGGCTCGGGCCGCCGAATACAATCCCGCGGCCCGTTCAAGGTGAAATTCGGGCTCGGGCGGGCGGCCCGAAAATCTCAGGCGGGTCGGGTTCGGGCTCGGGTAAATCCTTGGGCTTTCGGGTGATCGCGGGCGGCTTGTCCAAAGTTCCAGCACTAATTACAGGCATCAGCAAGTAATTTATACTATGATAAATTACTTACACAACCACGTGCACAAGCCATATCAGCCCGGGCCGGGTTTCGGGTCCTACCCCCAAGGATGCACTCTCCACATCCTATCTAGGCCATTAGCCGGTTTACCGATTTGCAAGATCTCTTATCTTAAGAAATCATTCATTAAACTTTATGAAACAGTTCATTATACTCCTCAGAACTACAACAAGCCATGGGGGGTTAAAATGTTTTTCTTTCACAAACATGCCCTTTCTTTAAAACATTTACAAGGCCAAAATTCTTTTGACTCACAAAGGAAAGGAGAAGAAATCCTACCTCTTAAATATCACACCTGGCTAGCGTTACACTATTCCGGCTTTCGCTTCCTCAAAGCCCTCAATCTGAGTCCTCGGCTAGCACTGATACAAAACCACACTTTAGGATCCAATTCTCATTCCTAAAGCAATTCAATACCAATTATACACTTCGATTTCCTATTAGTGTGTCATAATTCAATTACCGGTTTCACAAACCATTTCATGTTTCAAATCATCATTCCAAGGGTTTTCAATCTCCAAACATGGATTAAAGAAGCTAATCCATTCATTCTAGGTCCCAAAATGAAGCTAATTTGGGTTCTCCTCGAAAACTGAGGTCAAAACAGGATTTTTCAACAAAATAGGGTCAAACTCCTTGTACACCGGTCGACCGGTGATAGAGCAGTGCAACACCACTGGTCGACCAGTGGCGTACAATTCGGTCGACCGCATAGGTCGACCGGTGGGATCAATGCAGTCCGGTCGACCACATAAGTCGACCGATCTGGTCGACCGCACAAGTTGACCTGTGAAGAATAACAGAGTGAGGAAAACCCGCGAAATTAGCCCAAAAACCTACAATTTTGGTTCTAAATCAAAATATCTCAAAGGAAAACCACTAGATCCGGGTTCTAAGTACTGAATCAAGTCCAAAGAACCCAAGATCTCCAATTTCTACAATGGTTTTACTCAAAATCCATTTCGAACCAAAAATAAGTTTTTAAATCCGAAAAACTTGAGGTTCAAGAGAAGTTTTCAGAAATCTTACCTCGAATCCTTCTCTTGACGTTGAAAACTTCTTGAAATTTTTCATTGGTTCAAAATTCGGTTGATTTTGAAGCAAAAACGGGGGAGAGAGAGAGTGAGAGTTTGAAGATACTAGAAAGGGAGAGAATGAGAGAGAGTGTGCTCGGGAAGGGAAAAAGAAAAGGAAGAAAAGAAAAGAAAAGAAAAGAAAAGGAAAAAGAACAGGCATCACAAACTTAAAAGACAATCTAGAAAATGTGTCTACACACACTTCTGAGTAAAAATGAAATTACTGAGAATATTTAAATACCTTAGAATTGTTTAAATTTACACATCAGAAACATTTAATATCCCATAATTAATTAATTAAACTAGATTAGACACGTTAATAAATCTTAATTACCTAAATTAATCTTGTTTAATTCTTTGGGGCGTTACATTAATTCTACTTACTAATTAGTGAATTTTTCCGGACATTACAACTTATTTCATCATGTGTCTAAAATACAAGGAATATGATTCATGATCTCAGAATTCATACCGAGTAAATAAAAAAACACAAATCCATAAATATGAGTATGCTAAGAACTCATGATTAAGATAATTCTATATATGACCATCGGTAGACTCATTTATAATTTCTATACTTAACAGAAATTATCAGAAATTCATATTATGTATGTGTCCCTATTCCACATAATCTCATTATGAGAAATATACTCATTTAATATCTCGCCATATTAACAGTGCGGATAACACCGCTCTATTCTAAATGAGAATGACATGTATTAATAATATTTTAATTAAAGATTCTGAACTTTAATTAAATTCATTACAAACACCATTTTGATTATTATCCTTAAACATTATCCTCTCGCATATGACACTTATATATCACGTTTAAGGTCACATAAATAATCATGAGATTTTCATTAATATTCATAAAATATTCTTAAATATATGCATATAAAATAATGAATAAACTCTTTTATTAAATAAATAATAAATATCATATTACATCTAATGCTTCTAGGACACCATTCCCCACAATAAAATCATAATAAGGGAAAATGAGTACAACCACATAAACTCCCCCTCGGGTTGACATGTCTAGGCATTCCTCATAAATCTCGCAGATGACGCATCCCGATACCGTGGATATACTTTCTAAATGTTGTAGTGGGAAGTGCCTTTGTGAAAAGACCTGTTGCACTATCACTTGATTAGAGTATTGAATATCAATATCCTTATTCTTTTTAAGCTCTTGGGAGTATGAGAAGAACTTCAGGGGTATGTGTTTTGTTATGTCACTTTTGACGTAACCTTCATTTATTTGAACAACATGTGTTGCATTGTCTTCAAATAATACTATTGGATCTTTATTGATAGATAGTCCACAAGTTTCTTGGATATGTTGAGGCATAGACCTCAGCCATACATATTCTCGACTTGTTTCATGGAGTGTAATAACTTTGGCATGATTTGAAGAAGTGGCAACAAGTGTTTGCTTTTGTGAACACCATGAAACAATAATACCTCCACATGTGAATACGTATCCAGTTTGAGACCTGGCTTTATATGGATTTGACAAATATCTTGCATCTGCAAAACCAATCATCTCTTGTTTTGATCCTTTAGGATAAAATAATCTCAAATCAAATGTTCCTTGAAGATAATGGACTATATGTGTAATTTCGTTTCAATATCTTTATGTAGGAGATGAGTTAAATCTTGCTAATAGATTAGTAGCAAAAGCTATATTTGGTTAGGTACAATTAGCAAAATACATAAGAGTTCCTATTGCACTTAAATATGGTCCTGAAGGACAGAGGACTTTTTCATTACCTTCGCAAGGGTAAAATTGATCATTTTCAACATTAAGTCATCTAATAATCATTGGAGTACTTAAAGGGTTTGTTTTATCCATATTAAAGTGTTTTAAGACTTTTTTAGTATAGTTTGATTGATGCACAAGTATTTCACTTTGAAGGTGCTCAATCTGTAAAGCAAGACAATATTTCATTTTTCTAAAGTCTTTCATTTTAAATTCATATTTTAAGTATATCACAGCTTCTTTAATTTCTTTATGAGTTCCAATAATGTTCAAATCATCGATAGCGATTATAAAAAAACTATATGTTGTTCTCTTAATAAAAACACATGGGCATATAAGATTATTCACATATCATTCTTTTGATAAATATTTGCTTAAGCCATTATACCACATGCGTCCCGATTGCTTCAACTCATATAATGATCTTTGCAACTTAATTGAACATTTATCTTTAGATTTTAAATTTAGTGCTTCAGACATCTTAAATCAATCAGGAATTTTCATATAAATATCACTATCAAGCGATCAGTATAAATAAGCTGTAACAACATCCATAAGACACATATCTAAATTTTTAAATGTTGTTAGGCTAATTAAATATTTGAACGTAATTGCATCACAGGAGAATACATTTCCTCATAATCAATCCCGAGTCTTTGTGAAAAGCCTTGTGCAACATGTCAAGCTTTATACCTTACAATTTCATTTTTCTCATTGCGTTTTCACGTAAAAACCCATTTGTATCCCACAGATCTCACGGCTTCAGGCGTTAAGACAATAGGTCTAAAAACTTTACGCTTATTAAGCGAATTTAACTAAGCCTGGATAGCATCTTTCCATTTGATCCAATCGTGTCTAGTTTGGCATTCAAAAATGGATTTTGGTTCAGGATCCTCAGTTCAGTTAATAATTTCACATGCTAGAGAGTAAGAAAATATTTCATTAATATTTTCAATTTCATTTCGATTCTATAATCCTCCTGTATTGATATAGTCAATAGAGATCTCACTATTCAATCTGAGCGGGAGCATTTGCAGCTGGTACATATGGTTTACTCACCCTTTTTGTATTAGTGAACGCATATGGTAATTGATTTGCTAAGTTTTGTAAGCGCATAATCTTTTGCACTTCTAGTTCACATTACTTTGTGTAAGGATCAAGAAGCAACAATGATGGTTCACACCATATAATTTCCTTTTCCAGCTGTTTATTTTCTCCTCTAATGCTAAGAAAACTACCTCATTAAAATGACAATCGACAAAACGTGCCGTAAAAACATCACCGATTTGAAGCTCAAGATATCTGATGATATAAGGATATTTATACCCTTACGTATATTCCCAGTCTTCTTTAAGGGCCCATCTTTGTGCATTGTGGTGGAGCAATTAATACATATACCACACAACTAAAAATTTTTAGATGGGAGATATTTGGTTCTTGACCAAATGCCAGTTGTAAAGGGGAGTACTTATTATAAACACTTAGTCTGATGCGAATTAATGACGCATCATGTAAAATTTACCCCATACAGAAATAGATAACATTGTTCTCGTTATTAATGGTCTAGCAATAAGCTGAAAGTGTTTAATCAATGATTCAGCCTAACCATTTTGTGTATGCATGTGAGCAATAAGATACTCGACAATAATTTCAATAGACATACAATAATCATTAAATGCTTGAGATGTAAATTCACCAGCATTATCAAGTCTAACTTTCTTGATTGTAAGTCAGAAAATTGTGCTCGTAATTTAATTATCTGAGCAAGAAATCTCACAAATGTCACATCCTGAGTTGATAATAAGCAAACATGTGACCATCTACTGGATGCATCTATTAATACCATAAAGTATCAGAATGGTCCGAATGATGGGTGTATAAGCCCACATATATCACCTTGAATACATTCAAGAAATGTAGGTGATTATGTTTCAATTTTGGCTGGTGAAGACCTTGTAATCAGTTTATCAAAAAAACAAGCTTCACATGAAACTTTATTCATTTGAAAGATCTGTTGGCCTTTTAATGGATGTCCATGTGATCTTTCCATGATTCTTTGCATCATTGTTGAACCCAGATGACCCAAACGGTCATGTTATAGGATTAATATTTGGGGATCTTCTTTAACTACCATGAGTGACTTTGTCACATTTATATATGTGTAATGTTATCCCGAAGAAAGTTTTGAAATTTGTTCTAATATATACTTCTTTCCTGATATGTTAGTAGTTAAATACATATATTTCTCATTCCCTTCAGTTTCAGATTGTGTATCATATCCATGATGATATATGTCTTTGAAACTCAACAAACTTTTTTTGGACATTGGTAAAAATAGAGCATCATTTATGGAAAACTTTGTTCCATTTGGCAATATAAAACTTGCTCTACTAGTCCCCTCGATCAGACCTATAGGACCTGATATTATATTGATTATTGTCTTTACTGATTTTAAATTAGAGAAGTACTTTTTAGATTTTAGGATAATGTGCGTTAAACCACTATCTAGAATACTGATATCCCATGTATTAACTTTGAACTTATAATTAGCTCCATCCATATTAAGCTTCACACAAAAATAATAACAATATCATAAAAATTTATGAATTTTAAGAAAATACATAACATAAGATTTTGTATAAAGAAGTACAACATACATATAACAGATCCAATACAAAAAAAAAAAAAAAATACAATGCAAATACATAAAAGCATAATATATCTATCTAGTTATCAAAAATAGTCTTATCTGAAAAGTCATTTATGAAGCCTGAGACATTAAGATGGGTTGAGTCATTTATAGGATCGTGGTGTTCATTAAAATTTACTTCATTTTCTTTCTTCTTCAAGGATGCCTTTTAAAGTTTACAAAGATGTTTGGTGTTCGATAAATTCTAGACCAATGTCCTTTAGTACCGCATCTATAACATGAATCTTCAGGATTCTAGGAACAACTTACATCATCGTCATTTCTTTTATTATGATGCTTATTGTGAATCACATCATTTTGTAAAAGGGTTGTAATGATCACTTCTACCACGTCCTTGACCACGGCCTCGACCACGACTACGATTTTGCCTCCTTCCCAGATTTTTAAAGAATGCAACATTTGCTTCTGGAAATGTTGTTGAACCAGTAGGACGAGATTGATGATATTTAATCAAAAATTCATTATTTTTCTCTGCCACAAGAAGAGCTGAGATTAGCTCAGAAAATTTCTTATAATCGCACAAACGGTATTGTTGTTGCAAGGTAATGTGAGAAGCAGGAAAAGTGGAGTATGTTTTCTCCAGTATTTTAGTATCTGTGACATTTACTCCATAGAATTTTAATTGTGAAACAATTCTGAACATGGCAGAGTTAGACTCGTTAACTTTCTTAAAATCCTGGAAACGTAAATTGTATCATTCATCATGCGTGGTTGGGAGTACAACTTCTTTCTGGTGGTCGTATCATTCCTTTAGACTCTTTCAAAGAATAAGTGGATCTTTAACTGTGAGATATTCACATTTTAAGCCTTCATCAAGATGTTTACGAAGGAAAATCATAGCTTTGGCCTTTTCATGTGGTGACTTGTAATTATTTTCTTTAATTGAATCGGTTAAACCCATTGACTCTATATGCATTTCTACATCTATGATCCAAGACACATACTTCTTTCCCGTGATGTTGAGTGCAACGAACTCAGTTTGGCAAGATTCGACATGGTGATAACTATAACAAAATATCAATATAATAAGAATCATAGTATTATTATTACAAAAGAGAGTACAATTAAAATTATATGTTAATCATAATAGCAATAAATAAAAGGGGAAATATTACAAGTATGAGCATTGTAAGAAAAAACTAAAAATCGCATGGAGAATGATCTCTAATAAAAAAAAGTAAAAATATGAAAAATGACTACTAAAATAACAAACATCATCATGATATTCGCCATATCGTGAAGATTATATTAAGAAGAGTGAGGAGAAGATGATAAGTGAAAGATAAAAATATTAAGAAGGGTGAAGAGAAGATGAGAAGTGAATTGTATGGGTTAAAAATCCACATTTTATAGAGTAAAAACTAGACGTTACGTTGGTGGCATAACCCTCCTTTGTATGAATATAAAATAATAAAATATATTTATATACCTTTCACTTGAATTAATAAGGATAGAAATTTGTAGTAGGACTAGAGCTAGGACCTATTTTCTTTTGACTTTAAGGTAGATGCTTGTAATTGGATCATAACCTTCATTCTTTGAATTAATGAATGTAGACAATTGCAGTAGGAATAGAACGTTCGTGTTAATAATGTGTTATGAAAACTAAGAAAATGTAAAACTAAGAAGAAAAACTTTAGAGGGAAAAACTAGAGAGAGTTTTATTAATCTTGTGAATGTGTACAAAATGAAGAGACTTAGAGCTTTATTTATAAAAAAAATATTTGTCACTATTTACCATTACTATTTACACAATACTTATTATTTACATTATTTACAGTTACTATTTATACAATAAAATTCTAATATAAACAATAACTTTAATTGACTCACATAATAATTTTAATTAAAATAGACAGTTACTATTCATAACATCTTCAGACATAAATTAAAAAGAAGAAAAATGAATGAAAAGATGGCACATATGTGATAACCACACGCATACATATAAATTATTTATACACACACAGTGAGAGTGAGAAGGTAAAACTAAAAAGCCGTCTTGATAGCCGGTGGGTTACTGTGGCGGCCGCAATTGGCAGTAAAGAAAGGGAAGTCTTATTGTGTCTCTGTTCAATATCTGCCGTACAATCCATCATCTATTACATAAATCTCGAATCCCTACAAAATTGTCAAAATCTTAAATAAACAAAACACACAGCAAAACAACATTCCATAAGGGCTCTTAATTTATGGTCCACTAAAGTCTAACAACCTCAACTCACCAAGTTCAAAGATAAGGTTAAGGTTACTAATGCCACTAAAGAAGGGAAGAAAAAAAGTTGTCATTTTTGGTCCAACTTAACTGCTTGAACTTGGTGACATATATTCACTTATATCTGTCTCATTTTTTGTACGAATGGTTGTCTTTCTAATTAAAATTTGATACACCGTAAATTATTTTTTAAGTATTTTTAGTATTTTATTTCTATTTATGGTGTCAGATTTTTAAATTTAAATGACATGATAAATAATTAGTAAAAATACAAACATCCAAACTAAAAAATGAGAATAACAAATCTATATATATATATATATATAGATGGCCACAATCATATTAGTAATGCGTGTAATATTTTAGACTTTAGAGTTTAGACACACAAATTGATGGTAGTGTATAGATAAGTTTAGGAAGATTAATTTTTGTAGTCCTACTAAACGGGTCCACCTAAAGCGTTTATTCTACGCATGTGGAAGAAAGTCCACAAATTAATGTTAATTTTTGTAGTATATAAATACACACACACATATATATATATATGGATATATATATCCAGGGAAATAGAGTAGTGATGAGGAGGACTGTAGTTTTGAGAGCATGCAACACGAATGTACGAGTATAAAGACTAAAGAGATGATACAGAAAAAAGAAATGGATGTTAGGTGAGGTGAGGTGAAATAAATTTTGTGAGATTTTTAGTTGATGGAATATTATGGAATCCGTCTTTAAGGGTTGGAGAATTCTTTGGCAGTTTTTCAATCATATTACAAAATTCCCCTCGAGATAACTAATTGGACTAACTTTAAAAATTATTTGAACTAGCTAGCCAGAAATGATATCGCAAGAAGGGTAATAACTCTTTTTTTTTTTTGGCTTTGTAATTCCCTTGCATATTATATAATATTGTTTCTGTTATGTATAGAGACGAGTGTTCCCTCTTTCTCTCTCCACTTAATGCATGGAGAAATGAAGCAGAATAGAATAGGGAGGAAAAGGACCACAATGAAAAGAAGAGAAGGGCTATGCTTGGTTAATGGTTATCTATACTATACTATACTATACTATACTATAATCAATGAATAACAAATAAAAATATAATATGATGAGGAAGAGGTCTGTTCAATTTAGGTCATAAAAGGGTAGCTATATACAAACTAATACTACTCCCGTGATACTCATGGGATTGGGACCATACATGTCCTCCAATGCAAGCAAGGAATTCCTCTCTCTCTCTCTCTCTCTCTCTCTCTCTCTCTCTCTCTCTCTCTCTCTCTCTCTCTCTCTCTCTCTCTCTCTCTCTCTCTCTCTCTCTATTCAATAAAGCAAATTAAGAGAGAGGGCACACAGAGAAGCATGTTTACTATTGTAAATGATCAGGGCTTCCAAAAGGCAGTCAAAGTTTTAATAATAAGTTGAGAATATTGCATCTCAGGCAAGCTAGTGGGATTGTGGACAGTGTTTTTCCTTTTTAAATAAAAATAGAAATAAAGATAAAATAAATTATTCTAATTTTATAGGAAAGAATGGAAAAAGCAGCTGATATTCTAAAGATAAATGTTGGAGTCAACTTCATAAAGTGAGATTTAGATTCAACCATATTATGTCTGTATGTGCTATTGGTTGGGATTATGACAATTGTGTTTTACAAGCTAACAAATTTCTTGAAGGGAAGTTGGAACCACAAGCTTGCAAGATTTTATGCTTATAAACGAATATGAGCAGAAAATTTATTAATAGTTGAAGAGTTGAGTGATGACTTTGGAAAGTTGCATATTGCTTTTGTCAACCTCTTAAGGGCTCGTTTAGTAAGAAGTTTTGCAGGTTTGAACCCACAAGTTCAATAGAACCTTCGTTTGGGACTTCACAAAACAGATATAAGTTAAACTTCCGATGAGACCTTGAACCCACATTCCTCTTGGGTTTTGCCTATTTGAACCCATATAGTTCTAACTCACTTTATACACAAATTCAAACAAAGGTTCAAATCACATGTTTAAATTATTCAAACCACACAAGTTTGAACCCTCTTACTATACGAGCCCTAAAAGCACCAACACTAAATAAATTTAGGGTTGTTCAAATTAACCGAAGGGGAACCGAGTGTGCGCCTTTGACAAGAACCCCTAGCGCATGCTGGACATTTCGCCTACATTGAGCGTCCATGCCATTTTATGGGTTTTCTTTTTATCTATTCCGCGTCAATGCGTCCTTTAACGTATAACACGAGTAACTTTTTTTGCTGAATGAATAATATGAGTAACTGAATAGGCAAAAACATGTGTAACGAAAAACATGTTCAAGAATGGCTTTGGTACAAGACAGATAAACAAAAGCACCAGCTTAAACTCCAAAATGTGTTGGTGGCACTTCCGCCACTCTAACAAAAACTTGATGGGAATAAAACTATGCTGCAAAATAAATTTTAAGTTTGTTGGGATTAACTTCCCCCTAATAAATTATTTGGCTGAAAATTTCGCTGAAACAAGGTCTCAAAACTCAACAAAAGATTTCATCACCATTTGCCCTTTAAATAGAAATGGTAGGAGATAAAGCTTAAGCACCACCAGATCCTTACTTCTTGCCGAAGACAATCAGCTGCAACTTATCGTAACCTGCCAGGACACCAGCGCCGGCAACAGCAAGAAGAATATTAGCACCAGCACCCTTAAAGAGAGACTTGGGACCTTCGTTCTTCAAGATCTGCGTGAAAGCGTCCGGGGAGCTCTTGTACTTGACTGCTTCACCGGAGGTCATCATCATTCTTCTACGAACCGTGTCAATTGGGTAGGACGCAAGACCAGCACAGTTGGTGATGAGCCAACCAAGGGCAAAGCTAGCAAAGAAACTATCCTGTAATCAAAAAAGGTAATTTCGTTATGAAGCCTGTAAAGAACAAATAGAAACAAACATGGGGCTCTCTGCAATATGAGACGCCAAAAGAACAGGACATCTCACTTTTGTTCATATCCGAAACGATATTAGAGAATATTAATAAGACTATTCAACAATGTTTTATATTATCCAGTGACTCATTATTTTCTAGAACAAAGTAACAATCATCACGAAAATAGAGTATGATGACATATCATAAAACTAATCTTTAGAGGTAAATAAACTAGAACGAAACAACAATTTTATTCCTATGAAACACATTGACACATTTGTTCCACAATCTTCACGCCAAATGTTTTTTTGATGCATATTGTTGCTCTTTGTTAAAACATAGCGAAATTCATTCATCTTCAATATTATATATAGGCAAAGACCGTCATCGTCATATAGTCTAACAGAATCAAGAAACCGAAATTGAAGAACAATCAACAAACCTGCAAGTCTCCAGTCAAAAGCACCGGCTTCAAGGAATCATACATTCCGAAGTAGAGACCACGGTACACAATGATACCAACACAAGAAATGCTGAACCCACGGTAGAGACCAGTAATACTATCAGATGTCAATGTCTTCCTGTAGACATCAATGAGACCATTAAACTGCCCTTCTCCTCCCTTCTTAGCAGCCTTAGCATCGTTAGCCAAACGTGCACGGGCATAGTCCAAAGAATAGACAAAGAGAAGGGAAGAGGCCCCAGCAGCACCTCTAGATGCCAAGTTACCGGCAAACCACTTCCAATAACCATCCATGTCTTTCTTGAAATTGAAAAGCCTCTTGAAGTAATCCTTGAAGGCAAAGTTCAGGGCATGGACACAAGTTTAGATCCAAACTTTTAGCACCAATTCATTTGCACAATCATTCAGCAGAAAAAGAATAAGGTTAAATCACAAACCTGAGTGGGGAAATAACGGATAACATTAGCTGTGTTCCCTCTCCACAATGAAACGAACCCCTCATCCTTTATCGTTCTCTTGAAGCAATCACCAATACCTGTAGGGTTCCGAAAGCCGACCACTTTTAATCATCTGATCTTGGTTCTGGATCAATAGTTTAACACGCTCAATTGGATCAGCGCAGTTGTTTTGGAAACAGCAGCAGAAACCCCACCCATAAGAAAATCAATCACAAAGTTTCCTTTCTCCGCTGGGGCTTGGATGGAGATAGGGGATGCAACTGATGAAACCCTGGACAGATCGGTGGTAGCTCTGCAGGTTGGCACAGCCGGATATTGCAATGCGGCATTAGAATAATTGCCAAATGCAGCATGCCTTTGGTACACAGCGGGACGTTGGAAACCAACATCTCGCGACAGGCTAGAGGGGGGAAGGAACTGGCCTGCTACCTTTTGCATGATGGTGGGTTACTGAGCGTTCTCCGCCATTTCCACTTTCCCT
>NW_010357396.1:329083-358476 GCF_000414095.1 Morus notabilis
ACAAGAATACAAACACTTCGTCAAATAAGACAGAACAAGGAAAGCCATTTTGATTTTCGCTACAAGAACACAAACAATTCGTACAATAAGACACATAACAAGGAAAGCCTAAAACAAAAATGCACCTATTGTAATGCAAATTAATCGGTACATTAAAAATTAGCTGCGAGATAAACAAGCTGTCTAAAAGCGCATCCACTTACATCAACAAGCATAACAAAAAATAATAATAATTAATAATAGAAACATCACATCAAAATCAAATTTTAATTTACAAGAGTTCTAAACAACCAACTGTAACATTTGGTTAAATTAATTGAGATTAATTAATTTAATCCAATAGTTGGTGTTAATTAATCTGAGATCAGTGAAAGAATTTCAGTTATAATTATCACGTAAGGACATTTCCTCTTAAAAAAGATTGTGTTGAAATTGACACTATTGTCCCTCGAACAATTTTAAAGTGTCGGTAGCTAATTTTTCAGAACAGAAATAATGAGTCATTACATACTCTATTCAAATTGGGCTTTGAAGTCTAATCATAATTTTGCTTAGAAAGCCTAAGCCCATTTTTTCTTTTTCCTTTCATTTTTCTTTCTTTTTCTCCTTTTTATCTCATTCTCTCTCTTTCCCACGCTTACTCTCTCTTTTCCTCTCTCTCCACACCGGCCAAACACCCCGATGAGAATTTTGGTGTCCATTTTTGACACCTCCAGGCTCGTTGTAAAGATCGTAACGAGCTGAGCACGTTGACATGTCGCACAACCTCCAACTCCGCCAGAATCAGCCACAATCGCCAGCCGAAGTTCCGAAAGCAACCAAAGCTTCCGATTGCGATATCTCCTCCGTCCGGCATCCAACCAAGGTGATTCCAATTTCTATGGATTCAGAATGAATAGACGAAGAAACCCCATCCTTTTCACAGGTCAATTCTGGCCGGAGCACTACCGTCTATGGTGGCCGGAGTTCCCGCCACCGCCGCCGCCGTTTACCTCCTTCCCGGCCACCGTTTTTGACACCGCCAGTGTCAATGTACTCAAAGAAGAACGCTGAGCAAAACTCCTATGACAATTTCACGGTCCCGCTACCGTTTGCCAAAAAATGGAGCCGCCACCGCCATCCGAGGAGATAAAAGGTGGTTCCGATAATCCAACCGTTGGATCATCGTGATTTTGGTGTCTAAATGCTGAAAAGATCATGGGTTTGCCGAATTTTTTGGTGTCTTAATGAAAGCCCTCAACTAATTTTGAGGTCCCATAGCAGGAGATTTAAGATCAAAGTCTCCAAATTTTACTGACGTTTTTAGGTTTGATCGGAGTAGATAAAGGCCGATTTGGGTGAAATTGACTGTACCATTGAGCTCAAAAGGGTCGATTTAGGGGGGTGGACGCAAGTCCACCGCGGGAATATGCTCTGGTAGCCTCCGTCGCCACAGCCGCAGCCGCCGGTGGCCGGATTCTGGCGAGTCTCAGTTCTTGAGGTTCCCGACATCCGATCGAAGATCTGAGACCATATCCTAACTCGTTTCGACATGCTGAAAGCAACGGTGACCTCCGTTTATGCCAATTTGACTCCGTTAAAAAGTCTACCGGTATCGTGCACGCAGATCGAGGTGAATCGAATGGATTCGTTGAGGTTCAGAGCGAGCCGTGGAGCTTCAAGAATAGAGATTTGGATAGTGTGAAGTTATCTGTAGACTAAATTGCCAAGAGGTAGGATTTCTTGTCTTTTGCTTTGATAGCATGTTTTTAAGAGTTTTAGCCTTATGAAATGTTTTAAAGAAATGACATGATTGATAAAGAAAAGTATGTTAACACAATAACTTGATTTTAGCTACTGAAAACATAATTAACTGTTTTAAAGGGTTAATGAATATTTTCTTAAGATAAGATATCTTGCGAATTGGTAAGCCTGCTGATGGCCTAGATAGGATATACAGAGAGTATTGTTGTGAAAAATCGTAACGCAAGTATACGCTATCGCAATCAAGTAATATAATAGTGAATAAGAGTATCGTCCCACATGGATTGTTGTTTACTAATTACCGAAATTATATTAACTCCAATTTTATTTGAATAATTAAAAAGATAGTTTATAAAATTAAGTAAATCAAAACTAAAACAATTAAATAAATTAAACAATGCTAAGCAATGGAAGAAAATTCAATAGATTAAGACTATATGGTTTCCGACTTCACCATAATTAACCCTGTTCAAATTCCCATAATTCAAGAAAATTAACATTCAATCCTTTACTGACAGTAATTTCTCTAAAGATATTATTATTCTTTTTTAAGCAACAATAATTTTAATCCAACAAGCAAACTCTACATCTCTGTTAGACTTTTAAACCTGTTAAAAATCATTACGTGTAAGAAATTTAAAAGAACTGCACAAGCATCATAGATATCTCTATCCTATGAACAACTCATGGTATTTCAATTAAGAGCTTATTTAATTATCACCTCTGAGTCTTAAATCAAATACAAAATCATGTAATCGTTGGCCAAACAATCACAAGCATTAAGAATAAATTGAAATACTCAGCATATATGGATTAAACATCAATTACTTAAAAAGAAGATTGAGAATCTAAACATTCATAATTCGGCTACATCGCAGCCCTAGAAAAAGAAATTAGTTCATCTCTAAACAAAATAAATTCCTAAACAAAGTCTTAATCATTGGAAAGGAAAGAAAAGAACTAGTTTGGAGTTGAATTAAAGCGTCTTCGTTTCGGGATTTTTACCATGCTTCTTCTCCGTACTCAATTCTCCTTTCTCTTCTTGAATCTCCTCTCAAAATTCAGCCGTCACTCTCCAATCCAAAAGTCCCTTTTAATTGCCTAGAATCATCTATGTATATGTTTTGAAGCATTAGGGTCAAAACGGGTAAGTTTTCTCACGATTGGCCTTCAAAAGGCGTCTTTTCTCGCGTTGTAGTGCTGCGACATTGAGTTCCTAGTGCTGCGGCGCTGTCTGTGCAAAAATTAATGCCAATCGTCAGTTTTTAGAGCGCTGCGGCGCTATCATGGGTGCCAAAACGCTACTTATTCTGCCCACATGTACTGGTTTCATAAAACTCAGCGCTAAAACGCTACAAATTGGCACCTAAACGCTGTGTTTGATGTCCTTTTTTCCACCACAAGTTGTCTAAAACCTTCCAAATCATAGACTTTTATCTATCCTTCAAACAAAGAACAAAAGTACACATAAAAACTAACAAAAACCTCAAAACCCAACTAGATATTAAGTGTAAAACGCTACTAAATGAGCGAGTAAAACTCACTCATCAAATACCCCCAAACTTAATATTTTGCTAGTCTTCGAGCAAAACAAAAATGAAAGAAAGAAAACTAAAAAAAAAAAAAAAGTAAAAAACACTAGTGATACAAAACATGAATAAATGAAACCTTGCTTGAGTATTGATCTGGCATTGTTTCACAAAAAAATGCTTCAGATATCTCACATAAGTTACAGCTCAAGAAATACTTTAAACTTTTAAAAAGTTTAGAATTTCAACTTGAATGTTAATCTCACCGCCACCTAAGACTCCTTATGTGTGTGTGAATTATCAATTACACATATCCAAATGCAACTCAGATGGGTTTATGCAATTAAGTGAATCAAGGTAGATCTCTAAGTGAAGAGAATTTTTCAAACTCCATAGGCTTGCTTTTCTTATCACTCTCCACTAATGTCGGTCAACAAACCACCAAGGATCAATAGGACTTTATTAAGGTAGGATAAAAGGACATCAATGAGGCTCTAAATTCCCTAAACTCATCAATTACTCTATGATCCTCTTGTAGAACTTCTAACTTACTATCCCAATACATCCGCCATTTGCCATCAACATTCTTGTCTCTACTCTTTATTTCTTTCTATCTCTCTTTTTTTTTAATTTTTTTTTAATTTTTTTCTTTTTCTTTTTCTTTTTTATAAATACAACAAATACAGAATTTTGTTGGAGACGTCAAACAAATTGTAGAAAATATCAATACACCTCCTAATTCTAAGCACAACTCAACGTGCATCCTAGAATAATCAACAAGCTTAAGGGAAAGGGTGAATGATAGGATTTATTTAAAGGCTAAGCTAATAATGTGGATGACGAAGAAAAGTTTAATCAGGTTTAAAGAGGTGACTAGGGATATTATTATAACATGGTAAGCTCAAACGGCTCAAACGATCCAAAAATGGCCTAAATCATTTCCTTAGTGATAAATTGCTTGGGGTTTCGCCTCGAATGATAATCAAACAAGTTCTAGAGTTCGGTGAGATCTTAAGAAACATGAAATTCACATAAACTTTCTCTAAATTCACAAAATGGCTAAGTGCTCTTAGTTATGTGCTCAACAATGCAAGGAAATCATAAGTAGAGCAAAACCAACAAACAAGTCAAGCACACAAACAATCAAATTATTCATTGTCTCCCAGAAACCGTAGTTAAGTTCAATCGTTGTCTCATCATCGGCCGGGGGCGAAACAAACCGAACCAAAGCTCAAGTTTTTTTTTAATAAACTGAATAAAATAACATAAAATAAGATAGTTAACTCTCTCAAACTTAAAATTGACATTGTCCTCAATGGAAAAGTAAAACAAGATAGTGTAGAGGACTTCCCTGAGTAGTTGTCAGTCAGTGTCTTCATTGGGTGCAAGAGGAGGTATGGAAGTTGTAAGGGTTTTTTTTTTTTTTTTACGGAGACAGCGCCAAGGCGCTCCATGGTAGCGCCAAAGCGCTATGTGCTCTGCCACTTTTACCCAAAAGGCTCTATTTTGAGCGCCAAAGCGCTCAGATGAGAGCCAAAACTTACTGCCGCTGCCAAATCTGTGCTTTCATGCCTGCTTGAGCTTCATTTCAATTGCAAATCCTTATAGCAACCCCCAAACTTATTTATTAACCTATCAATCAATTTAAAACACAATGATTCAACTGTAAATAAAATAAATAAATCAATGAAATAAGAGAAAAGATTTTAGAAGGCTCGGGTTGCCTCCCGAGAAGCGCTTAGTTTAACGTCATCAGCCTAACGTCTTGCTTTGTATGGTGAGTTCAGGAGAATGGTGGTCCAAGTCACCATTAATATATGGCTTCAAACATTGTCCATTGACCTTGAATGTTCCCTTTTCATCATGAGTGACTTCAACTGCTCCATAGGAAAATACTCTCACCACGGTAAATGGCCCTGACCATCTAGACTTGAGCTTTCCCAAAAATAAGCACAACCTTGAATTATAGAGCAACACTTGTTGGCCCAGCTTGAACTCTTTTCTTAAGATGTGCTTGTCATGCCAAGCCTTAGTTCGCTCCTTGTAAATCTTGGCTTTCTCATATGCATCATTACGGAACTCATCCATCTCATTAAGCAACTGTGGTTTCTCAATTGATGGAAGAGAGCGTGATGGGCCTCTTTCTAAAGCTTCAAAGTACCTCTGATTGTTAGGTCCAAAAGAATCCATCCAGTGCACAAACTCCATAGCTTCATGATCTTTTATTGCAATAGTTTCTGGATAAATTAGACAAGCTTCCAAAGACTCTTGAGGTTGGCCAAGATGCTCGGTGACTGAGGTGTTAATTGTTTCAATATGAAAACAACTATCACTTGCTTGCGGGTATTTGGGAGCATTAAAAACATTGAAAATCACTTCCTCCTCTTGTACTCTTAGGTGAAGTTCACTCTTTTGCACATCAATAAGAGCCCGACCGATTGCCAAAAATGGTTTCCCAAGTATAATGGGAATTTCCTCGTCTTCTTCTATATCCAAGACAATAAAATCGGCCAGAAATATAAACTTATCAACCTTGACGAGTACATCTTCAATAATTCCTCTCGGGTGTTTGATGGAGCGATCGGCCAATTGTAATGAGACCGTAGTTGGTCTTGCTTCTCCTAGCCCAAGTTTCTTGAAAATTGAGAAATGCATTAAGTTAATGCTTGCACCTAAATCGCATAGGGCCTTTTCAAAAATAGAATTTCTAATAGAATAAGGGATGGTAAAACTCCCCGGGTCTTTGAGCTTCTGAGGCAACTTCCTTTGCAAGATGGCACTGCACGCTTCAGTAAGTGCAACTATTTCATAATCCTCAAGTTTCCTCTTGTTTGATAAGATGTCTTTCATAAACTTCACATAGCTCGGCATTTGTTCAAGAGCTTCGGCGAATGGGATGTTTATGTGCAATTTCTTAAAAATGTCCAAAAACTTTAAAAATTGTTTATCAAGCTTACTCTTCTAAAGGCGTTGAGGAAATGGGATCCTTCGTGATGGCTCCACCGGCAAAGGTTGTTGAGCTGTAGAATTTCACCACTTCTTCTCCAAAGATTGAGTATCTTTGGGTGACGAAGCCTCTTCACTACTTTTGCTAGACCTCTTAGGCTCTAGGAGTGTGTTTAATTCTTTCATGCTTCTCAAAGTAATGGCCTTGCATTGCTCTATTGGATTCACCACCGTTGTACTTGACAAATTACCTTGTTGACGATCATTTAGCATGTTAGCCAATTGACCGATTTGCACCTCCAAGCTTCTAATCTGAGCCGATTGATTCTAGAAATTTATCACAGTTTCATTCATAAATTGTGTGTGAGAGGTAGCCAATTGAGCCATTACATCTTCCAGATTCACCTTCTCCTCTTGTGGTGGGTTGCTCTGTTCGGACTGCAACACATTTTGAGTGTTTCTCCAAGACAAGTTTGGGTGATTACACCATCCTTGATTAAACCTGTTGGAGTAAGGATTGTTCTGTTGCCTATTAAAATTTCCCAAATATTGAGCCTGCTCCATTTGTACCTGTGCAAAAGGGTTGTCAGCTTGACATTCAGAACCTTAATGAGGCCGCCCATTAGAAAATTCACAAACTGGAGATGATGCTTCAATAACATTAGCTGTCAGATAATTATTTTGTAATTGTTTAGAAAGAGAAGCAATTTGGGCCGTGAGTTTAGTGATGGCATCTATCTCATGTACTCCGGCTATCTTCTTTGGTATGTTTCTTTCACTAGGCCACTGGTAATTATTGGTTGCCATATCTTCTAGCAACTCATATGCTTCATCTTCGATTTTCTTCATTAAAGCTTCTCTTGCCGATGCATCAATTAAAGTTCTTGTAATGCCACTCAACCCATTGTAGAAATTATGGACTTGCATCCATTTTGGTAAACCATAATGAGGACATCTTCTCAGTAACTCCTTGTATCTCTCTCATGCTTCATATAGAGTTTCACCTTCATATTGAGCAAAATTGTTAATCTCGATACGCATCTTCGTTGTTTTAGTCGGTGGGAAAAACTTAGAAAGGAACTTCTGAACTAAGTCTTCCCAACTAGTGATTGAATTTGGCGGCAATGAATTCAACCAACTTTTTGCTTTATCTCTCAAAGAGAAAGGAAACAAACGAAGGCGAAGAGTTTCATCATTAATTCTATTGTATTTGACAGTATCGCAAATCTCCAGAAAATTTGTGATGTGAGCATTAGGATCTTCATTCGGCAATCCATTAAATTGGATCACTTAAATCATCTGCAACATCACCGGCTTCAATTCAAAATTATTCGCCTGAATAGCAGGTTTTTTGATCACTGATTGAACACCGGTTGGTGGCAATGCATAATCTCACAAAGCCATTGGCTTATTGACCACCGGTGGATTGTTCAGTGGTATGTTGTTGTTGTTGTTGTTGTTCTCATTTATTGCCCCTTCAGGATCAGCCATAGTTCCTTGCGACTGAATGGCCGTTTCTCTTCTATTTTCTTTTTCTTCGACAAGTACGCTCAATTTCTGAATGAAGAGGAAGTAGAATACTGCTCCCAAACTTTCGCATGCACGTAGAGAAAATTCCTATAGAGCACAAAACAAGAACAAGAAAATAAATAACAAAATAAAATCCAAAGTAAAACTAGAGTTATTTGGTATCGATACTAGTAAAAATAAAACAATCCCAGCAACGGCGCCAAAAACTTATTGTGAAAAATCATAACGCAAGTATATGTTATCGCAATCAAGTAATACAATAGTGAATAAGAGTATTATCCCACAAGGATTGTTGTTTACTAATTACCGAAATTATATTAACTCCAATTTTATTTGAATAATTGAAAAGATAGTTTATAAAATTAAGTAAAGCAAAACTAAAACAATTAAATAAATTAAACAATGCTAAGCAATGGAAGAAAATTCAATAGATTAAGACTATAGGGTTTCCGACTTCACCATAATTAACCATGTTCAAATTCCCACAATTCAAGAAAATTAACATTCAATCCTTTACTGACAGCAATTTCTCTAAAGATATTATTATTCTTTCTTAAGCAACAATAATTTTAATACAACAAGCAAACTCTACATCTCTGTTAGACTTCTAAACCTTTTAAAAATCATTACGTGTAAGAAATTTAAAAGAACTGCACAAGCATCATAGATATCTCTATCCTATGAACAACTCATGGTATTTCAATTAAGAGCTTATTTAATTATCACCTCTCAGTCTTAAATCAAATACAAAATCATGTCATCGTTGGCCAAACAATCACAAGCATTAAGAATAAATTCAAATACTCAGCATATATGGATTAAACATCAATTACTTAAAAAGAAGATTGAGAATCTGAACATTCATAATTCGGCTACATCGCAGCCCTAGAAAAAGAAATTAGTTCATCTCTAAACAAAATAAATTCCTAAACAAAGTCTTAATCATTGGAAAGGAAAGAAAAGAACTAGTTTGGAGTTGAATTGAAGCGTCTTCGTCTTCGGATTTTTGTCGTTCTTCTTCTCCGTACTCAATTTTCCTTTCTCTTCTTGAATCTCCTCTCAAAATTCAGCTGTCACTCTCCAGTCTAAAAGTCCCTTTTAATTGCCCTAGAATCATCTATTTATATGTTTTGAAGCATTAGGGTCAAAACGGGTAAGTTTTCTCACGATTGGCCTTCAAAACGTGTCTTTTCTCAAGTCATAGCGCCGCGGCGCTGAGTTCCTAGCGCTACGGCGCTGGCTATGCAAAAATCAGCACCAATCATCAATTTTTAGAGTGCTGCGGCGCTGTCATAGGCGCCAAAACACTACTCATTCTGTCCACATGTATTGGTTCCGTAAAACTCAGTGCCAAAATGCTACAAATTGGTGCCTAAACGTTGTGTTTGCTGTCTTTTTTTCCACCACAAGTTATCTAAAACCTTCCAAATCATAGACTTTCACCTAACCTTCAAACAAAGAACAAAAGCACACATAAAAAATAATAAAACCCTCAAAAACCAACTAGATATTAAGTGTAAAATGATACTAAATGAGCGAGTAAAACTCACTCATCAAGTATCCTCGGGGGCAGAACCCGAAACCCAAACCGGGCACTACGGTGGTGTTAAGGCTTGTGCTTGTGGCTGTGTAAGTAATTTATCATAGTATAAATTACTTGCTGATGCCTGTAATACGGAATTTAATGTTTATACTTCCTTTCAGAAAAAGGGATGTTAGGTTCCGGCTATTGTGTTGAAGCTGAATATCATTATTTACTTACTCATTCATTTATTTACATGTTTATAAAGTTTTCTTAAAATACACATACTAGGCCTTTCGCTCACTTTTCTTCTATTTTTAATATTTTAACCCCTCCCTCCAAAGTTAGCGGTTTAGATTTATAGCATGGCAAGTGGATGCTAATAGATTGAAGCCGCGAGATTCGAAGTGGTTAGTTTTTTCTGAATTTACAGTTTTTAAATTCTAAAGTTGTACTGTATATTTGTATATAATATGTATTGGTCGGCATTGTCCCTGAGATGTGTAAAGTTTAGATTTGTAGACTGTTTTGATATTACTTGTAAAAGAAAGTCTCTAAAGCAAAATATATTGATATTTAAGTATTTATTTTTGTGATTTTTGTTAAACAGTCGAGTTTAATAAGTTAATTTTCTTTAATTAAACTCTAATAATCACGGTCTCATCTTTGGGGTCGTGACAGTTTGGTATCAGAGCACGGCTTCGAATTATGTGGGAAATCGAGCCTGTGTAAGTTTTCTATTGAGTTTTCTTGTTCTTTTAACAGTTTTGTATGTCGTTAAATACTAGTTAATACATGATACAGTTACACTTGAGAATTTGACGTCAGAGCTTGTTACATTTTTCTAAAACACTTCGATGGATAGATTCCATGTTCCTATATCAATGTTCATCGATATGAAACTTAAAATCAAAGTTTGACTTTGAAACTCTCATGAAGTTTTCATTTTGATCCAATGTAATGGATTTGTTTCCACAAGTGATATTGACTCTTGTCAGTTTCAAATTCAAAATCAGTATTGACTTCAAAATTCTCATGAGGATTTCAGTTTTAAGATATTCGTTCTGACTTCCGTGTAGTTGAATTCTCGATTTTGGTTCATTCCACCTTTCGACACATCTAATGTGGGAGTTTAAGTCGATGGATAGCGACGACTTAAAATTGAGCAGTCTTAATCGTTAAAGTTTCTTTCCTCCTTGTTTGGTTCTTTCCAATTTGATCAATGCGCAAGTTTAGTCTTGCAATCTAGCTTTGTATCCTAGCTACTCATTTCAATTCATTGATGCACTCTTTTATCTCTTGAGAGAGTTTTGCTCAAGAGTGTTTACTTCATGGGTTCTTCTATTGATGAGACATCGTTCTTTCTTCGATTGATGACAATGATGGCTACAAACCCCGTCGAGAGATTGACGTCTATCTCTGATATTAATTATGTTCGACCTTGTTTGGAAGCGTAGTAAGTCATAACCCACAGGTTCTAAGATTCTAACTTCGGATTCCTTTCTTAATTTGTTTTGACCAGGAGTTGGTCTCTTCGTTATTATTAAACGTATTGAATCGTGTCATCATTCTATCATAGTCCTATGTCACTCAAGAATCGAAATTCTTTTTTGTCTCGAGTGTTAGTCTCGGTGATTCCCTCGTTAACTTGAACCATGCATTGTAAGACATTGACTATGAATATTAATCCTATACCATTCTTTGCCATTTTCGCTTTTGGGATTCTAATTTCGAGTTATATTCTTAATCTGTTTTGAACTGGAGTTGGACTTTCTACTTGATAACCGTATTTTGACTCCTATTATCTTTCTATCATGAATCAATGTTATTCTAAGATCAAGACTACTCCTTGTTTCGAATGTTAGTCCCGGTGATTTCCTTCCTAATACGAAAACATGTCATAACGTTCATTTTCTTTCGAGTGTACGGTTATCATTGGTGTGAGACTTGTAGTCAATCTTAGCTTCGAAAATCCTTGTTCAGTCACTGGATTTTAGAGATTTAATCGTTATTTAATTTCATATTTATCTGATATTAAATTCCTATTTGTTATTCTTTTAGAGTCAAATTTGACTATGGAAATTTCTTCGACTTTCTAGATTCCAAGTCGATGATTGACGTTCTTATGTTTGATCATCCCCAGAATTGAGTGTCTCTATTCCAGTGGTTGGAAGTATATGTTGTTGATTGACTTCTAGCTGGACTTGATAATATTTCGGATATGATATTCCTAGATGACAAAGCATTTTCATGTCTCATTCTATAATTCTGAAACTGATAAAGACTCGAATGAGATGAGTGGTCCTATTTTATTGAGATTGGAATTTCATTTCTTTCTCATTGATAGAATGATTGAGTGTGACAACCGATATTATAATGCTGCCAGCAGAGTCGCAAGATGGATCTTCATTTCCATCGTTTGACATGTGTGAATCCACAAAAAAAAAATGCGTAGAAAGTCCTAGTTCATTGGTTTCAGGATGCCTATCATAGCGAATTATCGTATTCGCATTTTTCCGCATATTCCAAGTGGTGTTTTAAATGAATGAACTTCTTTAGCAATTTATGTTGAGTCTCCTCGAACTTGAGGTGTTGGGTTTCATTATCCTAGATAGATGCCTTGGTAATAGATCTCTTGATAATTTCATGTGAACCATTAACCTATAAGCATTACAACAGAAAAGTTCATTTGCGGCGATGCCATGTCGTAAATAATTGATTTGTCGTAGCAAACTAGTCGCCGTAAAAAGTTTGACGTAAATAATATATTTGTGACAATGTAGTTTTAAACGTCGTCGCAAATATATTAATGACGACAGTTATAGTAAATAAGTCGTCACGAATGTTCTGTCGAATATGTTGATGATGATATGTCCTAAATTATTTACGACGACAAATGTCGTCGCAAAAGATTTTGAAACATTTTGCGACGACAAATCTAAAGTGTCGTCGCTAGTAATTTAAACTATTTACGACGACATAAGATTTGTCGTCGCAAAAATTATTTTTTTTCCCGTACTTATTAAATATATATAAATTAGAAAAAAATTTAATAATAAAATAAAATAATAAAATTAATATTGTTAATAAATAATTTATATAAAATAGTCAACACAATAATAAAATAAGTCTTAAAAAGTAAATTAATAAAAAAATATTAAAAAAATATTAATAATAAAAAAATAAAAACATATATTTTAATCTCCTAAATTAGCAACATTATCGTCTTCATCCTCGTATTCTTTGTTTCGCTCAGGCGGCGGAGGAACCAACGGTTAGGGACGGTTAACTGGCAAAATATGTTAGGATTCATCGAGCGCATGACTTCCATCATGATCTGCTGGTTGTCGAACATGTTGCATTGCTGGATGTAGAGGTTGTTCAATCAGTTTTTGACATGCTGTGGCAAATTAACCAAAGATGACCCGTTCGATTGCGAAGCAGATAATGAAGTGGAAGCGCTTGAACAATTCCTCTGTGACAATGTCGGTCCCACTCTCTTAGTGTGTCCTCTGCGCTTACCCAAGACTTGGGACATAATCCTCTCCTCATTGACCGCCGTGGATGAACATTCTCCATCAGACTGTATCATCTGCGTTGTTCTTTCCACTTCCATCTGAGCCTACAAAGGTAAATGAAATAAAAATAGTATGATATGTTATGTTAAATATGAAAAAAGAAATAAATTTAAAATTTACTTCCAAATGTCTGTTTTGCGTCCGGATTGATAAAATTTTGTCTATGGCAGTGCATGTAACCCCAATTATCAATTAATGATCTTAGCTCCTAGGTCTCGGGATTTGCCTAATCAAGTTGAACGTGTTAAAATAAATATTAAGCTAAAGTGACAAAAACTGAACAAGTATGCAAATTAATATTACCTTACCGAAACGATACTGTGAGTATGACTTTCTACCATGGAAGCTAGACCACTTTTGACTGTCACGGTATTGTTGATTTGTAACAGATTTTTTCTAGTAATGATCATAGATGAATTAGTAACATACTTAATAATTAAATAAATCAATTAATTATAAGTAAGAAGACATAATGAAATTGAACATGAAAAACATGGGACGTAAAACGATCACAACATGATCTCCATTGCTCTTTTCTCTTAAAGTTTTTAGGAGGATTTTGCCTGACAAAATCCTCATTTTCTGCCCCTCCCATCTTCTGAAAGTGTATGTGCAAGGTAATCTTTCAGTCCTTATAACATTTACTGGCTTTACGGTCGACTACATCTCTAATGATGCCGTTGTTGCGGTCATAGTCAAGGTTAAACCAATCTTGGATTACATTAAAAAATTAACAAAAAATCTTATTTATTGTATCCATAATTAAAAATTTTTAGAACAAATTTTGTTTCAAATAGATACCAACATACGATTTTGAATCCTCCTTTTGTGCTCCTCAGGCATGTCCTTCCAGGCGTTGTAGTGTGGGTCACATATATCTCTTATGTGCAAGCCGACAGCACTGTCAAAATATTTAGTGTTTTTGCCAATCGCCTTCCACAAACCTATCTCGTCAAATAAGACAAAAAACTTCCTATCTTTTTGTACTTTCTCCACTATATCTCGACCTATAGCTACTCCTCGACTAGATTGACGTTGAGATGTCAGCTCTAGAACTGTAAGAATAAAAATAACAAAATTTGATTATAGAAAGTTCGACAAGTAACAAGTTTTGGGCGTATGTGTGATAGCGTATAATACCTGACTGACAATGTGTCGGGAGTCTCGTCGGATCAGGTTGGTCGTATAATACAGAGTCGGCGTATGTAGATACTGGACCAAACATCGAGACGCTGTATCATAAAAAAAAAAATTTATTAGAAAACACTTATGGTTGAAGAGAAGTCATGTTTCCAAAACCTTCTGGAATGGATCCATCTAGCTTATTGCCGCTAAGATCAAGTTGTACAAGGGCAATCATATTCCCAAAAGATTTTGGAATGGGGCCTCCTAATTGATTGCTTCTAAACTCATATCCTAATTGACTGCTTCTAGGATCATATCCTATTTCACCGCCTCTAAGACTAAGGTATTTAAGAGAGGTCATATTCCCAAAAGATTTTGGAATGGGGCCTCCTAATTGATTGCTTCTAAACTCATATCCTAATTGACTGCTTCTAGGATCATATCCTATTTCACCGCCTCTAAGACTAAGGTATTTAAGAGAGGTCATATTCCCAAAAGAGTTCGGAATAGAACCTTGTAATCCATTGCCAACAAGATAAAGGGATTCAAGAGCAGCCAAATTCCCTAAAGCTTCCGGAATGGAAGCATTCAACATAGAATAAGAGAGGTCAAGATGAACAAGGCTACTATAGTTGCACAACCATTGAAATACTGAAGCAGAGAGTAGGTTTACAGAAAGATCAAGGACGGTGAGAAGCTTTGAAGAATTAAACAAAGGAAAAAGACGGAGGAAGTATATTGGGAAGTTTAGAATTACTTAACTTCAAATTTGTCAAGCGGGGAAGGTTGTTGACAACATGCACCCAATCATGAGCCATCCTCATATTTGTGCCGGTAAGGTCAAGCAGTCGAAAAGAAGAAAGACGCGAAATCGACTCTAGGCTTTTTATCGTTAGATAAGTATCACTGAGATCTAGATATTGCAAATTGGATAAATTTCCAAGCTGAGGAGGAATTTCTCCAAGTAGTAAAGCTTTTGAAAGATTGAGGTACCTTAGCTCGCTAATCCTACTGATAAAACTTAGGTTGGTCGTGTTTTCAACTATGAGGCGGAAACCACTCGAGTCTAAATACTTCAAGTAGTGCAAGTCAACCAATGAAGGACAAATTTTTCTTAAAATTTCAACAATCTCAACATCAAATTTCAACAATCTCAAAATTCATAATCTAAAATTCAATCTATAATCCATAATTCAACTATCTCAGGAGCAGAATCTGAAACTCAGACCGGACCACTACGGTAGTGTTAAGACTTGTGCTTGTAGTTGTGTGAGTAATTTATCATAATATAAATTACTTGCTGATGCCTGTAATACAAAATTTAAAGTTTATACTCCCTTTCAAAAAAAAGGATGTTAAGTTTCGACTATTGTGTTAGAATTGAATATCTTTATTTACTTACTCATTCATGTATTTACTTGTTTATAAAGTTTTCTTAAAATACATCATACTGGGTCTTTCGCTCACTTTTCCTCTATTTTTAATGTTTTAACCCCTCCCTCCAGAGTTAGCGGTTTAGATTTACAGCATGACAAGTGGATGCTTTACAATTTTTAAATTCTAAAATTATACTATATATTTGTTTATGATCTGTATTGGTCGGTATTGTCTCTGAAATGTGTAAAGTTTAAATTTATGGACTGTTTTGATATTATTTATAAAAAAAAAAATCTCTGGAGTAAAATATATTGATATTTATGTATTTATTTTTGTGTTTTTATTAAACAATCCAGTTTAATTAAGTTAATTTTTTTTCATTACATTCTAATAATCACAGTCTCATCTTTGTGGTCGTGACACCAAACTTAAAACCAATCATAGGACCTTAAAGAACTTCATAATCATCCATAATTCAAAGAGTACAATTGTCTAAAAGATCTTCAATAATGATGATATATCACAAATCACTCTACATATTTCGATTATTATATGTAAAATTCAGTCTCAACAATTCAAAAGCTTAGATTAAAATTCAGAAAAAAACCGTAAACCAATATCAAGTGGTCCAAGAAATGCATATTAGATCTCTCGGAGCACCCATCAACATGAATCTAAATTCAGTAATGAGCAACCAAAATTTCAAATTTTGAACAGAGAAACCCTTGAATCTAGATATGATTGAAAGAACAAAAAGGCATGTCCGATCTGCAAGGTCAAAAATCAAACACACCAAGCTCGGGAAAAGAAAAACAAACAAAAACCAGATAAAAATCTCACCATTGAAAATCCTTTAAACAAAACAAAGTTTCAACGGATCCGAATAGAAAATGTTAAAAACATAGGAAAAAAATTTGAAGAATTTCAGTAATGGATTGTTACCTCTGGTGAGCGATTGGAGGCTGCGAGGGTTTTTCTAGGTCTCCGTCTAGAGAGAGAAAGTGACGGAGAGAGAGAGAAGATAATTTTGTGTAGGCGAAGACGAAGCTTTGAAATGAGCGAAAATGGGCATTTTATTGGCTGGTTGATGAGTCTCCTACGACTACACGTGGACGGTTTTGATTGGGTTTTTATAGAAAAAATTTTGGACATGTTCTTTTGTGCAAAAAAACTCAAGTTAACGCATTTGTCTCGTGAACTGAATTCAAGTGAGAAGTACGGTGAATGATGTTAATCACCGTTACCTGATCGCTCTCTCCTTCTCGATGCGTGACAGACGGCTGCGATCATTGCGTTACATGCTTGGGCTTGATCTCTATTTTGGTGTTCAGAGATTCCATCTAGCCCATTTTTCTTGGTTCCAAGTTGATTCGGGCCATGACCAGTTTTAGTTGCTTCGGCCCTTTTTAAGGTTTTGGGCCCAATAAGCAAGTGATTTTGGGTATTTAGGAAGGATGAATAAAGAAAAAAAGAAAATATAACACAGTCGGATTTTTACTCCTATTTTTTATTAATATTTTTTTATTAGTATAGTTATTTGATTAAAAAGATTATTAATTAAGAATAAGAGATAAAAAAATCATAATCTATGCACTCTTAAAGGGTATTTGTTTCTTTTCCTTAATAAAAAAGGGAAGAGAAAACTAAAAATGCGATAACTTTAACTTATGGCATGTGTTGGTTCATAATTTTGAATTGAAATTAATTTTTTAAGAGCAAACATTGTAGCAAAAGGTTTGAATTGTTGTAGTTCACGCCTATAAGCTAAACAACAGGTAAATACTTTACTTTTGTGTAATTTTCTTAGAATTATGCTCTATTATTCAAAAAAAATTAAGGGTTATAAGATATAGCATAAATATTTATGTCCCGACATTCCTCTTGGGGAAAATTAATTTGTGCATAGCACTTTAGGAGTTAGGACTACTTAACTATTAACGGCCTTCTTTTTTGGGGACGAAATTCTAAGCCCTCTAAACCCCAACAAACTTACAAAGTAATAGATTTTGGTGTAATTTATTTCATAAGTTATAGTGTTTTCTCTCACAAAAGATTTGAAATTATATTCAAATCTATAAACTAAACGATGCATCAAATTGAGATTAGTTATCCACTAAAAATTAATTGAATCGGATTGACCAATTATTCAGTCAATTGGATCTAAATATGATCATCCCCATAAGACAAAAAGAAGGTCATTTTTATTTGTATCTAAAAAAGAAAAACCGGAGACAAAGTCCGATTATCAAGCTGGAGCTAGAAACAAAAGGGAGGAAATAATAGCACTTTATCGTTACTGCCATTAATATCATGGTGATGGGGTTCCATGGCCCATTGACATCAGAGAATATGTAAAGCTTTTTCTAGCCTATGCTTCAACCTTGATTATAATAATCGTTCATCAGAAAAATATTGTTTATTTTTCACTATATTCGCGGGATATGCCTCTTTTGAAAACATCACAACAAGTCTTCGGTTATCTAAATTTGAAATTTTTGGATAAGCTAGTTCTTCCTCAAAATCTTTTTTCTTTTTTTTTTTTTTTTGATAAATTTTAAAAATTCTCCATGAACTATGTGGGCGTCTGTTGGCTTTTAATGATAAAATAAAAGGCCCTTAGGTGTTTTTTCTGAGAGATTGAATTTTTTTTTCTTACCAACATCTTCTACAAGCGTTACCACTTTGTCAATATCTTTTGTCCCGTGAAGTCTCTCCTCTTTATAGTTGAATTGGTGGGGAATATTCTTCAGAATTTTTTCAGGTATATATGCCCTTTTCAGCTACATGAATGATTACATATTCAGCTCTTTCCTTCTCTATTATTTGAGTCGTGCTTTAAAATAAAAAATAAAAAAAAGGTAACTTTACACACAAATGCATATATGTGTGTACATGAGAGAAATCGAATTCTATATTAATATAGTTAAGAAAAATATGCATCCAGCCAGTAGTCCGATGAATAGTTTAGATTTCCATCAAATGATGTTAGAATTTATACTCTTTTAATTAAACTGTATTCTTTTATACTATATGACAAAATGTTCAATATAAACTCCCATGAAAAAAAAAAACTCTCTCTCTCTTTCTATATAGATATGATGTAAACAAAGTGCGCAAAAATGGGCTTCAAGAATCAAAAAGAGAATCTGTCTCCAATATAATCTTTTACAATGAGAGTGTTTCATTGAAAGGTCCATTTGTTCTGCCACTCTAGCTATATCTCACCGTGACCATCTATAACTACTCCAGATGTGGTTATCTAATATAAATTGACCCTTTCTCACATGATATCATATCACAACTTTTAAAAAAAAAACAAAAAAAAAAATCCTAATTTTTGGGGCAGTACTCACGTGTATGTGTGTATCATAAAAAAGAAAATGGATTTTGTCTTTAAAATCTGTCGGAAACTTTGAATAATGTAACAATATTTGGTATTCAATCTCATTCCAATAGTTGCCCGACAATGAAATGGATCATCTAAGTTCTTCATTCTCCAATCAACTCAATATGTGGCCTATATATATTGTTGGTATTGTATTTCTCACAAATTATATATATATATATATATATATATATAGCTTGTTCTATCACACGATCGTTCCATTGGATTGGACCCAATTGTAATAAGAATTTTTTTAAAAATGAAAAATCTTTGGAAACATTTCGTTCATTTTGAAACCAACCCATAAACTTATTTACCTTTTAGTAATACGTAATAGGAAGATAAAGATAATAGATAATAAATAATTTAAAAGTGCAATTTTAATCTTATATTGGCATAAAAAGCACTTTTATTAATTTTTGATGGAGTTAAAACTCCGTTACTTAATAAAAGTTGATCCCATTAAGTTAGTAGGTGGAACCTATGGTTTTGCTTGAGAGTTCTGGAGTCCCACATGGAAAAATTACTACTCTCAATATGTGTGTGTGGATAATAAAGCCTAAAGTCTTTTTCCATGGGTAATTATATTTTAGGCTTTTTGAAAACTTTCTTTTTTAAATAAATTTTGACTATTTGAATAGTTAAAATTTAATTAGAAAACCTAGTTTAAAATTTTTTATATTCAATTCTTAAAAGTGGAGCTTTTTCTACTTTGGCTTTTTGAACGTTTAAAATTTTCTGAATTTTAACTATGAAATTAGTTAAAATTTAAGAAATAGAACATTTTAGACTTTTTTCTTTTGCTAAATTGATTGGAACTGATCAGTTAAAAAATGATCATTGTCGGTAGGTTAACTGACCGATTTCTTTAATTATCGGTTTGGTTTCGGTTCTTATTTTCTAAAAGTGATTGAACCGATCAAAATTGTGGGTTTCAAACCAATGAACAACCCTAGCCCTACCTATCAAGTACAAAAATTTAAGGGGGCGTTTGGTATGCAATAATCTTAAGGATGGGAATGAGAATGTGTAATATTACCATATTTGGTACAAGAATTATGATTTTTAAATTCCCAGGAAAGTGATTACCATGGGATTCACTTTTTCTCATTTTGAGGTAATTTGAATACCACCCAACATGGTGTTATTCAAATTTTTTGGTAGAAAAAAAATCTTGGTCACAACAAGTTTTAACCCTCAAACACACCCACTAAGAAAAACATTAACGAATGTATTTATGAATAATCTAGCTGCCACTTTGTAGTAAATATAGGATGTATCTTTGCATAGCTAAAATAGAATCTATATACGCTGTCTTATTTTTTTTTTTTTTCCTCATTGATCGTCCTCTGAGTATTATTTTGACAACTCATTCAATGGCTCAAGTATTTTTAGGATTAATATTTTTATTATATGATCAATTTTTAAATTTAGATTATCTGACTAAATAGTATTAAGTGGAACTATTAATAAGGTCGTAGAAAGCCGCAAATTGAAGTAGCGAAAACACTCGTCATTAATGTGTTTTTAAATGAAACGTCGTAATACTGAAATATTATACAAGCCCAACAAAATATATGATGGTTATAAATACACAATATTAGTAGTGATTGAGTGACTGTTTTTAATATCATATATATAAGAATTGTCTTAAGTTTAAGATAAAACGAATCAAGTACATGTTACTATATATCTATTGATAACACTCTGTTTTAATGTAATCTAATACATGTTAGACGGACATACGAAGAAAGTAATATATACAAACAAATATATATATATATATAAACATATATATATATATGTCATGAATGGATGTTGAATGGTAAAAGATGTAGGGTGAGGAATTGGAGAGAATATAGACAGGCCAATCCACGCATAAGATGTAGGGGGCTGACAGTTTCAGAAGAATGCGGTGGAATTGATAGTTTGCTCTGTATTCATGCAGAGAAGGCAATAATTGCACTAGTTGAAGTTAGAGAAACAAATAGCTATTGCTTGGGTTAAGGATATGGACCAACTTGATGTGGCTAGGACCATTTGACACGTCTCTTTCTCACTACAAAACCATGTCCCATTTGCCCATGCAGTTTTGTTTATATATACACACACATTTATATATTTAGAGAGACTTGTATGTATGACGAGCTACATATATATAAAAACTAGTTGTATATATTAAGCAACTATATTTAGCTACTCAGATTTTATCATCTTATGTGCATATGTTTTCTCTAATTATAATCTAATTTTAAACGATAATAACTAGCATCATATTAGATAGAATTTCTATATCTCATCATATATACACACAGATATATATATATGTATGATTTCTGAATGCACTGCTAGCTAGGGACCCCATGTAATTGTACATCTGGCCATCTAGTGAGATCTGGGTTAGGATGCTCTGTGGAGAAAGAGAGAGGGAGAAAGTAACCACTCAACTACGTACTGCAATTTGGTAATTTTGCAGGCCAGTGAGCAATATGTTTGATTGCTGTACTATATATATATACACACTCACAACAATGAGGGTACATATAAATATAGCTAGCTTGTTGGTTAGACATACTCTTTGAATATCTCTTCTGATTCCTCATAATTGTAGACGACAATTGGGCTATATATGAGTTTTTCGGATGCAAAAGTGATTCTCCAAACAGTTATCAATTTAGGATTCCCATAAGAATATATATATATATATATATATATTATGTGTATATAATATATATACACACACAACGGGCATTTATAAAGTAGTACACTGCCTATCTAGCTACCATATATGTTGACAGCAATATATATATATATATATATATATGTCTTGAGTACTATTAAACATTGAACCATATATATCATCTTTTATTTAAAAAATACAAGGGTAATGAAGTGAGAGTGAGAATTATTTTTTCCGTCCCGTATGTTTATAGGGCGGAACACAGTTTTAGGGTGGGACGGCTACGTGCTCCGCCTCAAATCCGTCCCTTGCCATCCCTAATAATGTAAATAATTAAGCAGTTAGATTGGACGATTTTATAGATGTAATGTATTTAAATGGGTGGCCAAAACAAAATGGCAAGTAAGGTTGGCTTTATTAGTTTATAAAATAATAAATATTCAATATGATCAATATATAAGAAGCTTTCAGTTTCAGTAGAATTGAGAATTGAGAAACAATTAAAAAGAGTAAAAGGTAAGACTGTTCCTTTTAAGCAAAAAGGAACAAAATGCATGCAAATAAGACTTCAGTGCTGTGTTTTGGAATGAATATAAATAAACGAAAAATGACGCCATAATAGTGAATGAACAGTGAGTCTCAATCATACGCTTTGCGCTTCTGGTTCTTTTGTTTTTCTTCTTTTTTTTTTTTTTTAAATATCTATCTCATGCAGTTCCACCTGTCAACCTCACATGTTTGTACTATGCCACTGCTTTCCATGTCACTAATGCCATCACCAAATTTGTCTTCTTTTTTTATTTTTATTTTTCGCATTTATAACTCGTCTTCTTAATTTCTCTCTTAGGAGGAAAAATAAAAACTTAACTGAGAAGAAAAGTTAGTTTATCAAGTTCCCAAATTAGATGTTTGATGAATTAAGAAGAAGAAAAAAGAAGAAGAAGAAGAAGAAGAAGCAGATGTTGCCAAAGATGTGGTACAATTTGTGTGCATGGCCGTGTCTATGTAATTTGCTTTATAGTTTAGAATAAAACAAGATTTACAAACTGACAATAGTACTATAATAAGTCACGCAAATCAAAACATGTCTCTTTACGGAAGGCCACAAAAGAATTGGCCAGAGAGGAGAAGTGGAGAACCATTACATTTTCGTCCTATTATTTCTCTTCTCACACTTTGACTAACTTTAGATTATATTCTATTAATTGTAGATGAGCGTCTAATTCCTTTGCTAATCATGTATATCTCAATACTTCTAAAAGAACTTTAAAAGATCTACAACTGATCAACAAAATTAATTATTTTGTAAGAACACACACACATATATATATATATATATATACATGAAATCAGTCTTAGTGGTTGTGACTATTATACAATTGAAATTCCCATATAAATGATCTCATTTATAATTGTTTGATGGAAAATCTGGGCCATATAATATATTCATATAATTCTTTAGATATAAGGGTAATCTCTAGAACTTTGGGTGCAACCACATGCATGAAGGGGATACAGGAAGCTTCTACATTAAAGAAGACACTATTGTGTTTTTCTTTTTCGTTTTTATTTAATTTTTTTCTTTCCCTTCCATATGGTATTTAGAATAGGATACCAAAAAAAAAAAGAAAAAAAAAACAATAGATTTGGGAAACAAACAAAAAGTAGTAAATATTTAATCTGGTCTTTATAGGAGTTCTAATTTAGGGAGGCATAGTTGTTTGGAAACTTCAAAACAAATACTTATGGGGCACGTATGGGAACTCAAAAAATCTCGATCTCGCTTTCCAACCACACACACTCGTGCACTCTTGGAGACAATAATTTATCACCATATATATATATAGACGACTGGTCAAAGGAAATTGAGACTCTTCATTAATATGATATAATATTAATATAATATAACATGTATTATTATTATATATATGTGTGTGTGTGTGTGTATTATAAGCTAACTTCATAGGAAGTAAGGAAACCCGTATAATTTATTTGATGATTAGAAAAATAAAAACATGGATATTTTCCTTCATAATTATATATAGTCACTAGTCACTTTTCATTTCTTAGTCCATGACTAAATGCAACACTAAGAATATATTTCTTTTAATTTATTTAGGGGTATTTAGAATGCTTATCTTCGTGTATACATTAACTAAAGAATATTGATGGATATAGCTGAGACCTAAGAGAAGATTTCGCTCTCTCAAATTGTGTTTGGTGCAATATATAATCTCGCAGAGATCTTCTCTCTCAGAGGGACAAAACCAATTAGAAAGACAGTACAAAACCCAATACTCATTTATTTGTAGGGAGAAGGAGACCTAAGGGAGTAATAAAAATTAATAGGCTTAAGATTACGATTAGTTAGAAAATAGGTTAATTTAGTGTAATTCAAGATTTACACCTTATTAAAATGTCAGACTTGCCCCTCTATAAAAAATAAAAATAAAACTAGAAAAAAACCAAAAATTCTCTCCCTCTCTTCTCCCCTCATGGTATTTCTCTCTCTCTTCTCCCTTCGTGGTATTTCTCTCTCCTCGAGACTGCTCAATCTCTCCGCCCTTTCCACCTGAGTGCCATTGACGCGAACGCCATTGATCTTCTCAGCTCGACGGAGCAACTGCAAGAGAGATCCACTCATCTCCTCGGCTTCGTGACGAAGCAACCGCGACAGAGAAATAATCCGTTGGGCCACATGGATCTCTTTCTAGTCTTGATGTTGATCGCGATCTCAACTAACTTCGAGATCTGATTTTGCTATAGAGACGGTCGTAGCAAGAGATATCATCTTCGCAAGTCATTATTTTAGTTTTGATCATTTGAGTTTATTTTGGGTTTGTTTGTTTGTTATGAATATATTGATTATCTGTGTGGAATTTCTGAAAAAAAAAAAAAATGTAAAACTGTGTTTGTTGATTTTCTTTTTTGGGATATCAGAAGAGAAAGAGAGAGAAGGAGAGGGAGCCGTTTGGTGACGAGAGAAGAAAATAGAGAGAAGTCGAAGGCTCCAGAAAGAAAAGAAAAAAAAAACAACAAATCCTATAAAAAGGGTAAAATTGGAAGATAAAAGGTTTAAAACTGTAAATGGCCTATTTATTTTTAACACTCAATAAATAAGTTATTTACTTCTACAAGTTTTAAATGTTGGCCTATATACTGCAATTTCCCTTATTTTTGTATTTAAAATATTATATATATAGGTATACACAACACAATGCAAGTTTTTCCAGGGTGGTGTGTACGTTCTTTATTAAATGAACTATACCAAACTATATTTATCAAGTATTTCCCTTTTCATTTCTGTTTTTCACCAAACACCAAATTGATGAAGTACAACAATTATGAACGCAAGATTAGTTTATAAGTAAATAGGGTGCACTTTTTCAAAATGGCGAATGGTCAATATATAGCTCCCCAAGAAGGAGTACTAGTTCTTTTGCTCCTCATCTAAAACGACTACTTGTTATTATGGGTTGCGCAAAACTAAAATATATGTTGGTTATTTCTAGGATATATATATATATATATTAACTACAGATTAATTCAAATGAGTTTGAAGTCAACTATACCATCTAGTTAAGATCTTTTTAGTTTTCCAACTTTCATTTGTTCAAGGCTGTACTAGAGTCTATGCATATGGTCTAATATTTCAACTCATTTCTTTCTCAACAATCATATTTCAGACATTATAATATTTACACAAACATACATACACACACAAATATATATATCTATACATATATAGACTGGATTTTGTCCAATAACTTGATGATCTTGAATTCTAATATGAATCATGAGCAAGCAAATTATTTAAGGTTGTCTTGTCCTATTCCCAACTATTTTTTTTTTTAGTTTTCACCTAATTTATATATATCTTCACTGCCTACTAATTATACAACTCTTCCTCATTAAACATTTAATTTTCTCTCTCTTTCAATATCTCCCTCTTACACACAACCACATTACATTAATTATTGAAGACATCATGAATTTATATATATATATATATATACATACATATATATATATATGCCGTACGTGGAGTTAGGAGAAGGATCTAGTACATGGGAAAAGATGCTTGCTATCTAATTTGTAATAGTACTCGTGACTAAAACTTGCACATGATCATATAATATTATGTTAAACAAAACTCTCTTTCAATTAAACGCATAAATTTCTTTTTGGCCGTCGCTATCCCTGCCGGCTTCATCACCGGAACTTGTTTTTTGACCACTAGCTTTTTGCAGTTGGCTATCGTTTTCAACCTCATAGTTGAACTACCACGTGTCACACTAGTGTTAATTTGCAAAAGTAATAAATATGCATTTTGTTTCCAATGAATGTATGTGTAATATTGTGTATGTGTGTATGCATGTATATATGTGTATTTATGTGCTTACTATAGGTTCCACGTGTCGTGACATGGTTAAATTGCTTGAAACTTCTATTGGTTCTTTTTGGGGAGTCTACAGAATTCACAAAGTCTCTACACACCAGTCCACTAAGTGAAAAGTTGAGTAAATATTTGCATGTATGCTTTAATCAGAGTGGTAATTTCAATCATTCACACACAACATGACTTGAAATTCAGACAGCGTTTGTGGGGTTAAGTTTATTAGTCGTGTGTTCTGGTGTAAATGATCATGGCCGTTTTATTGCATATTTACTTCAGTCTTAAGTTCTAGTCATATATACCTAGAATAGCTTGAAAATTAACGTTTTGCGTGCCTGAATTGTTGGGTGAGAAATTAAATTTTATAACACGTAGATGCCATTTGGTGTGTCCTTTTTTCTTTTATAATTCTTTTCTAATTTAACTTTATTGAAATCAATGTTAATGACTTAACTATTTTTGTACGAGCATATTAATCAAGTGTTTAATGCGCAATTTATAATGCAAAACTGCCGACAGCTCTTATATATAGGTATGTATATCTGCATATTTTTTGCTAAATATTATGTCCGTTTATTTATTTATTTGCTACACTTTTTAATCCAAATGCGCAAACTTTGCTGTTTATTTATAAATGATGTGCTGAGTAATTAAACACAAATGGACTCCCATGTAAAACCAGTCAATGTCAAATCATATTGTTAGCTCAACCTTCACCCTCTAGTTATTAAATGCTCATATATAGCTTCATGTGCGCTATAGTCTATATATACATGTATATAGGTACACATATATAGATATGTAATACATGATAATAATCTGTAAATAAAATCCAAAAGATGTATAAGAAACATTTAACACGCCCTTCAACGCAAAGGCCGGATGGGGTACTACTACTGATCAATGAGAGCCTGGAAAAAAAAAAAAAAAAAAAAAAAAAAAAAAAAAAAAAAAACAAAGACCTCTTTGCTAATTGCTTGAATCAAGATGCACAAAATCTAGTATATAGTACCATAAAAAAGAAATTAAACATTTGTTTAATTGGAAAATAATTATATACAAGAGAATGTTCTTTTCTTCTCTCATATTTTCTTTTTTTCTCTTTGAAGACAACCTGCAAGCTTATAAGTCTAATCTCTGACTTTATCTTCTCAACATGTCCTTTTCTTTTCTTGCTTTGCAGATGGGTAAAATTCCTTGACTTCTTTTTTTTTTTTACATTTTCTTTTACACTCACTCGTTCTTTACCTTTGTTCTTTTACATTTCAAAGTTACCTCTTATCTCTCTCTCTCTCTCTCTCTCTCTCTCTCTCTCTCTCTCTCTCTCTCTCTCTCTCTCTCTCTCTCTCTCTCTCTCTCTCTCTCTCTCTCTCTCTCTCTTAAGTGTTTATATCTATGGATCTGCAAGTATATCTATATATATATATATATCTATATGTATATCATTCTAGCTTGTATTTAGCTGATACCTGAGTTGTGCTTTATAATTCTTTGTTTTTCCCCAAAAAAAAAAAAAAAAAAAAAAAAAAAAAAAAAAAAAAAATCTATGAGTGGCCATGACAAACCCTCAATCCAATAATCTCTTCAGTGGTTGGATTAACTTCAATATGCCTCTTCATCCTCACTACTACTCTCCTCATCTCACTTCTACTTCTTCTTCTTCTTCTTTGAATAATAATTATAATTATAGTAGTAATAATAATAATAATAATCTCATGAATATTGTTAGCAACAAATTATTAGTATCTCCTTCTCCTAATTTTCTGCAAAATCACCACCAAAACTACAACCACTACTCAACTAGACCTTCCTCACCTCCTCTCAAGGAAGCCCTTCCTTTGTTAGACAGCTTGAGAGTACAAGATCAAGAATTATCTTACACTCAGCTCTCAAGTACCGGTACTGAAACAGATGAAATATTAGGAGATCATCATCATCATCATCGTGATTGTAATGATGGTGGTGGTGATGATGACGATAAGAGTGTGACTGTGGCTCTTCACATAGGCTTGCCATTTCCAAGCCCTAATTCTGAAGTAGTGGGATCCATGGAGAAAGAACTAGGATCAGCTGTGAGTACTGTTGATCCTAAGCAGATTAGCAAGGGTATAACTTCTTCTAATGCTACTCAGCAGTACTGGATTCCTACCCCATCTCAGATTCTTGTTGGTCCAACTCAGTTCTCATGCCCTATTTGCTCCAAATCCTTTAACAGATACAACAACCTCCAGGTACAATTAATTATTTATTTCTTGTTAAATCTCAATGCTTTCCTTTTTTCCGATCTTCATTTCTTTCTAATTAATCTTTTTTTCTTGTCTCTGCAATTATTATAAATTAATCTAGCTAATTAGTTACTACTTTATTTTCATTATTAACAGTCCAACTGAAATTAGAAACTACAAGATCTAATTGATTAGAAAGTTCTAAAATAATTAGTTTGCTTCTACAGAAGTGTCTGGGATGAGGGTTTCTCTCTCTCTCTCTCTCTCTAATTTTATTTTTATAGTTCTTTTGACTTCTTGTTCTTCTTTCATATGTATTATTAAGTCCAGCTTATAGTACTACACTTTATGTATTCAGAACAGGAATCATAGAGATTCTGATATTTCAACTTGTTTAATAATTTTAGCGATTAATGAATGTTCCTTATGCTTCTTCTCTGTGTGTGTGTGTATGTGTGTGTGTATATATATATATATATATATATGTATATATATTATAAATGCTTTGAATAATGTGCTACACTTATTCCAAGTCATGGAGTTAATCATATCAGGTGAAACCAGGGTTTCAGCTGATCATCTTCATGATGAAGAAGAGCCCATGAGCCAGTAGTACTACTTTAGCTTTCTATCTGATATCATACAGTATTAATATTGAAAAACAATATGTAGTACAGTATTTTTTGCGTAGAAAACAACAAAGTTATTAGTTCAAATGCTTTTGGCATCAAAGAAACCCAGTGGATTCAGATTTTCAGTAGTGATCTGATCATCACAGTCTTTTAACAACCACATGTCTACACCCAACAGTAGGATTAGCACATGCATATGTATTTCTTGTCTGCTGCAAGTTTAATTTGATACAAAATACCTTCCTTATAACTATATATATATATTCAGTATATGTATATGTTGTGTATATATAATTCCCTTTTGTTCTTTAATTTACGTATGTGGTATATATTAATTCTACTTTGTGACTTAAACGAACATGTGGTAAATGATCGTATTAAATATGTGTTCCAACATAAACTTAATATTATAATGCAAGTAATCATCATAACTAAATTTTCTTTTGCTTGAAAACCTCAATATTATTTAATTAGTAACTGGCCAGTCTCCCTTGAAAAAGAAACTAATAAAAGTAAAACTACCAGCTGGTCAGTGAAGTTAAGAAGAGTACTGTATCTTCTATCCAAAAAAAAAAAAAAAAATCATCATAACTAAATTTTCTTTTGCTTGAAAACCTCAATATTATTTAATTAGTAACTGGCCAGTCTCCCTTGAAAAAGAAAATAATAAAAGTAAAACCACCAGCTGGTCAGTGAAGTTAAGAAGAGTACTGTATCTTCTATCC
>NW_010357396.1:380934-383430 GCF_000414095.1 Morus notabilis
AAAAAAAAAAAAAAAAGTAGAGGACTATATATATATATATATATATATATATATATTCCAAGGGAATGATATATAATAGTCAAATTAGAACACGGAATTGTACTTTTTCCTTACTTTCTCACCTAAGTTCTGATTTCTCTCTCCAGTGGGTAACTATATATATATATTATATATATATAGGCGTTTTCACCCTAAGCATATATATTGTATCATATATATGCGTGTATGCAGATGATATACATGAATTTCAAATGTACGCACATACATAAGCGTTGTAATTTGGAGTAGAGGAAATCATGAACTCGCATATGCCAACTCCTGGTACTTCTAGCTATATAATGTCATTAAGGAAAAGAAGTATCGTATTTAATTAGTTCTGGATTATATAAATTAGACAAATGTTTATCTGGAAATTAAATCATTTTGGAAAGAGAAGTAAAACAATATTGTTGTTTAGATATATATTGTAGTTGTGTGAGTGTGTGTGTGTGTGTGCGAGTGATAAATTTTGTAAATCGTATCTTGATCTAAATCTCTTTGTTAGTTTATTACTTGCCTATATATTCATAAGCATTGTAATTTGGAGTAGAGTTAGTCTCAGTTGTGCCCTTTTTTGTTCCTGGCCAGGTCAACTAGTATTGAGCTATGCTTTTATATACTTGGAATATTGGATTAGAGTATACTGGATATAAAATTAATAATGTAAGGTATATTACCTGTAATAATAGGTGCACCATTGGAATAGGATTGGATGACAATTGATTTTTAATATCGCTTAAAATCTGAAACTAAAATTAATTTGGAATTAAACTTATACATTTTTTATTTTTTTACATATGTGTGACAACAAAATAATTATCATTCAATATTTAGGTCATGGAACCTTGTGTTTGCATAATTCTTGTAGATGCATATGTGGGGGCATGGATCTCAATACAGAAAGGGACCAGACTCTCTAAAAGGGACTCAACCAACGGCCATGCTAAGGCTGCCTTGCTACTGCTGCGCCCCCGGGTGCAAGCACAACATCGACCACCCGAGGGCGCGGCCTCTCAAGGACTTTCGCACCCTTCAAACTCACTACAAACGGAAGCATGGTGTCAAGCCCTTCATGTGTAGAAAATGTGGCAAACCCTTCGCGGTGAAAGGTGATTGGAGGACTCACGAGAAAAATTGTGGCAAAATTTGGTATTGTGTTTGTGGATCTGATTTTAAGCACAAGAGGTCTCTCAAGGACCACATTAAGGCCTTTGGCCGCGGCCACGATGCTTTTGGTGTTGATTGCCTTGACGATGATGAGGAACCAGCGTCTGAAATTGAGCACGACGGCGAGGCCTCAATGTGATATCATATTTTATGTACGTTTTCAATTCTTGTGTGCAAATTAATTAAGATTAGTGCAGTCCTCATATTCTTCAACTTATTGATTTTTTTTTTTTTTTTTTCCTTTTTTTTTTTTTTTTTTTTTTTTTTGCTGTTTCTGCCTAATCTGCTAAGTTGATTATTATTTCCTTCTGATTATGGATGTTAAGATCAATCTCCTTCAATTATATGGATTAATAGTTCAGGTTTTCTCAGTGTCATATATGTTTTTGTGGAAAATATTAAAGATTACTAGTGCTCATATATATGTGGATATATATATATATATATATTCAACTTACTGATTTACTCTTTTTCTTTCCTTTTCCTTTTGTTCTATTAACCAAGTTGAATATCCTTCGGATTAGATATGTAAATTAATCTCATGTAGTTACATCACTACAAGAAAAAAGCTACTAGTGGCAAAAATAAAAAAAATAAAAAAAAATTCGCCGCCATAAAAAGACGTGAGCTTATCTATAGCGGCGAAAATATTCTTCGTTGACTTACCATCACTACAAGAAAAATGGCTTTTCGTAGCGGTTAGTTATAGCGCTTTTCAAAAAACGTTACTGCTTTAGTCTATAATAGCGTTTCTAAAGAGTTATAATATATATATACATATATATTAAAATTTGTTGACATTTTGACTGATTTGTTTTATATATATTTAAAAATATATAAATGTACAGATACAATTACATTGGGCGGGCATTGGAAAAAAAATTTCCAATTTTCCCGCTCGCTCCCTCCCCCCATTTTTTTTTCTGTTTTTTTTAAAGGAAATGCGCACAAGATACGAGAGAAACAGGGAAAGGAAAAAAAAAAAAAAAAAAAAACCCCCCAATGCTGAAATGCCCATACGGATTCATTCTCACTCAAAGAGTGCTTTGGCCGGCCAAGAGGGAAACAACCTCATTCTCCCAAAATTCCCTAAAATTCCCTAAGTTTTCCTAAGTTTCCTCAAGATTTACTCTCCTCGATTCTGAAATTGAAGGCCGGTAGTGTTAGGTTCCCTCAAATTTCCAACTTTCCCCCAAATGCCCTAATTTTCCGGTCCATCTCACGGGAAGAAATCCTCACGGCCGGGAAGAATCTCACGGGAAGAAATCCTCTCTTTGTCTGTGCATCGTT
>NW_010357396.1:386946-387276 GCF_000414095.1 Morus notabilis
CACTTGGTAGATTGATATAATGTATGTGAACTTGTTATATTGAGTTTATTACAATTTCATTACTACACTAAGATTGCTTATTGATATGTACTGACGTAGGTACATGATGACTCTTAAGGGATACGTTTGGAATCGTGCTCGACCGGAAGGTTGTATTGTAGAGTGTTATCTTGCAGATGAGTGCATGGCATTTTGCAACAATTTCATAAAGCAAAAAGTTGATATTTATCACCGTGGATGTCGAAATGAAGAATTTTCTAATGACCTAATTCTTGAAGGGCGTCCACTTTCGATTGGCAATCCATACATGTTCAGTAATGAGATGTTAGA
>NW_010357397.1:0-431 GCF_000414095.1 Morus notabilis
GATGGGCCGGCCCCATTACGACACCAAAGGTTGTCCCCGTTCCCGTGGTGGTGGTAGAGTGCGAAGAGAGCTTCGATCACACCGCTGATGGGCCCCATTTCAACACCAAAAGTTATCGCCATTCCCGTGGCGGTTGTAGAGTACGAAGAGAGCTTCGATCTCACGGATTACCGGCCCCGTTACGACACCAAAACTTTTCACCGTTCCTGTGGCAGTCGTAGATCGCGAAGAGAGCATCGATCTAACGGCTGATGGGCCCCATTACGACACCAAAAGTTGTCGTCGTTCCCGTGCCATTCGTAGATCGCGAAGAGAGCTTCTTTAATCTATCGGTAGATGGGCCCCGTTACGACACCAACATTTGTCGCCCTTCCCGGGATGATTGTAGAGCACGAAGAGAGCTTTGATCTAACGGCTGATGGGCCCTGTTT
>NW_010357398.1:0-1708 GCF_000414095.1 Morus notabilis
CAACAATAACCAGCTTCTCCGAGCAAAGGTAATTATTATTATTATTATTTATTTATTTATGTTTTTGGATCCTCTCTCTCTCTCTCTCTCTCTCTCTCTCTCTAAGATGCAACCATTTATATATGTTGCCACACATATATACACAGAGAGATTTGTAAAGTGACTGAATTGTGGAATAACAAATGATGATAGATAGCTGAAAATGAGAGAGGCCAGCAGAACATGGACGTGATGGCAGGAGGAGGAAGCTACGAGCTCATGCCGCAGTCACAGCAGCAGCAGCAGCAGCCACCCCCCCTCCACCCTCGGAATTATTTTCAAGTGAATGCCTTACAACCCAATCATCAGTACTCTCGCCAAGATCCCATGGCCCTCCAATTAGTGTAAGAATCTCCTTGTTTAACTTCAACTAGTTATTAATAACCATTTAGATAATGTCTTTGTGTCTGTCAATTCTCATAACATAAATTTGTTTATATAACAAACGGGATCAAATTAATGAATGCTATTGAGAGGTTGCATTATTCTAGAGAATATAAGGGAATCTCCTTCTTTAACATCAAATATTTGTTAATGGCCAGTTAGATAATATCATAGTATCTGTTCATAACAGAAAATGATTATATATATACTCAAAAGGGAATGTTATTGTGCTTTTTGAGGTTTCATTATGCAAGAGTTCACGTTTTTTCTAATCAAAATTTCAATCCTAATCCTTTTTCTTCATGCATTAAGAGACTAAGCTTATAAGAATTTTTCTTTGGTCAATCAAGTATACAAAAGCATAAGGGACAAAAGGTATTTAAGATGACCTTGAGACGCGCTGTATTAGATCTTCTGTATCAAAAGGTCACTTGTCTTGTATTGACTATGTCAGTCTATATAACTGTACACTTTCGACCGACATAATCTATATAATTGTACACTAAAGGTCACTTGTCTTATATTGACTATGTCAGTCTATATAACTGTACACTTTCGACCGAAATAATCTATATAATTGTACACTATCGATCATATATAGAAGAAACTTTGTACACTTTAACGTTCATTGACTACATTGAATGTTAACTTAGAAAACAAGCATTCATTGCAATTACGTGCTTTAGTCCTGCATTAGACATGCATATCGCTAAGTAGACGGCAACCAATTAAGCAAAGTTTTCTGAATATAACTGTAATTAAGTTAATTAGAACCTTTTGGGAGTCAGTTTATGTAGAACTAAGAAATATCAGCGCATCAAACGTCCTGTAGCAGTACTTTACACATAATTTCAAGACAACAAATGCTTCATCTTATTACGTTCCTTTTTTTGATTAGAGGTTAGATTAGAGTTTGACACATCATCAATCGTACATCTTAGTTTCATAAATTTTTATTAGAAAACGCCTATAATCTGATTACTACCATTTGTAACAATACAAGTAAACTATCATTTAACAACGGTCGATATACGTTGTTAAATGTTTGTTACACTAGCATTGTAACAATGTACATGTAGTGACCGTCGTTGCCTATTTGTGTTACTAGATATAACCAGTACTTGAACGAGGTAACGATCATTTTTTTGTACTACATTTATAATTGCACGTTGTTCTATCCATGTTGTTAAATATCATCATCATAATTATTATTATTATTATTATTATTATTATTATTATTTTTTATTATTATTATTTTTTTTGTAGTGACATGACTTTATCTAAC
>NW_010357399.1:0-577 GCF_000414095.1 Morus notabilis
AATCACCTTTTCAGGAGTATGTGGTTATGAATATATCTTGCAGAAGTTAATAATTGATACGTTTCCCCTTCATGATCCTCATGTTTGCATTATAAAAAATAAAATAAAATAAAAGTCGTCATATGTTGTTTGCTTATCTAGCCTGTACCCTTTATATTCTATTTCGTTTCCACCTAATACTGTGGTTTGTTATGTCTGAGGCTAATGCACCGTACTTCATGCTTAGAGTTAAGATTGAACAATTTCAAATGTGTTTCATTTAACCCGAGACAGGCTTATAATGTGGGAATATAGTCTTTGGCAGTGGTTTGTGGTTATATGTTTAATAACCACCTTTCCTCGTGCAATCTTACTGTTGTATGTTCGATTTCTGTTGGATTTCTTTTCCTTAAGTTTCGGTAACCAACCGAAACAATCCTCTCAAAACGTGGTCCATTATATTTCCCACTTAAGGAACGTGATTGGTCACATTCATCTCACGTTTATCTGCAATTGTCCACCGTTGCCCACGTTCGGTGCACGTCCGTCAAAAACTCTGTGATGGGCAGAGTCTATAAAAGAGGATAGAGCACATTGG
>NW_010357400.1:0-1455 GCF_000414095.1 Morus notabilis
TGAATGGAAGGATTCAAGTGATGGCGTCCTCTATAATAAAATGTTGACAAAGGACCGAATCTATGATTTCCTTGCCGGATTGAATCATGAACTCGATGATGTTCGAAGCCGAATCTTTGCTAAACACCCTTTACCCAGTATTGATGAAGTCTTCTCCGAGGTGCGCCGTGAAGAAAGTCGAAAAAGGGTGATGCTTAGTGGACCATCATTAACAAACATGGAGACATCAGCCCTTGCGGTTAGAGGAGCAGATAATCGAAAAAAACCACAGACATGGTGTGAGCACTGTCAACGTCCGCATCACACAAACGACACTTGTTGGAGACTCCATGGAAAACCTACTAATTGGGTACTAAGAAACCCACGTGGAAAATATGGAAAAGGGTTTCTAGCTTCAACAGAGACAGAACCAAAAGAGTCTGATGAAACTTCTCAGTTTTCAAAGGCTCAAATGGACCATCTCTGCAAGTTGTTGTCTGACAATCTTGTTTCAAGTAAATCCATGATGGCACAAAAAGGTATCTCTTCTACAAATAGCAGTATACCTACCGCAGGTGAGCTATGGATTATTGACTCTGGTGCTTCAGATCACATGACTGGTTGTCGACATTTTTTCTCTACTTATTTTCCAAATAATAATCAGCATAGAGTTAAGATTGCTAATGGTTCTTATTCTTATGTTGCTAGAATTGGTTCGGTCAAAATAAGTCCTACCATTACTCTTCAATCAGTTCTCCATGTTCCAAATTTAACTTGCAATTTGCTTTCCAAGTAAACTTACAAGTGATCTGAAGTGTGTGGTCAAATTTACGCCATCTACTTGTGTTTTTCAGGACCCGTCTTCGGAGATGATGATTGGGAGTGCTAAGGAAGATTCAGGATTATATTTCTTTGAGAATAAGTGTTCTGTGAGTTGTCATGTTCATGCCGACACAAATTTCTCCTCTATGTCAAGAGAACAAAAAATAATGCTGCTGCACTCTAGATTAGGTCATCCAAGTTTTTTGTATTTGAAACATTTGTTTCCTCATTTATTTCAAAATAAAGATGAATTTCAATGTGAGATCTGTGAATTAGCGAAACATACACGCTCTTTTCTTTCATCCTTGCCTTACAAACCATCACACCCGTTTGTGCTAATTCATAGTGATATTTGGGGACCTTCTCGTATTCCGTGTTTGACCAATAAAAGATGGTTTATTACGTTTATTGACGATCATACACGAGTTTGTTGGGTGTATTTGCTCAAAGATAAGGCCGAGACTGAACAAATTTTTCAAAATTTCCATTCCATGATCAAAACGCAATTTAATACCAATATTAAAATTCTGCGTACTGATAATGGAACGAAATACTTTAATTCTATTCTTGGCGAATTTCTTACAAAAAATGGTCTTTTAAACCAATTAATACACCCAAACAAAATGGTGTTTCCAAACGTAAAAATTGACATCT
>NW_010357401.1:0-788 GCF_000414095.1 Morus notabilis
AAGGAGGAATTGTTGTAAATCAAAGAAAGTATATTCTTGATTTACTCGGTGAAACAGGTCTTCTAGGATGTAAAACTGCTGAAACTCCAGTTGAAGCTAACTTGAAGCTTACTCCAGCAAAACCAGAAGATGTAATTGTGACAACAAGGTTGCCTATAGGATTTTGAGGTATTTAAAGGGAACTCCCGGCAGAGGACTGATGTTCAAGAAGAGTAATAATCTACAAGTTGAAGTCTATACAGATGCGGATTAGGCTGGAAGCACGACTGACAGACGATCAACTTCAGGATACTGCACTTCTGTTGGAGGAAACCTAGTAACTTGGAGAAGTAAAAAACAAAGTGTCGTAGCAAGAAGTAGCGCCGAGGCTGAGTTTAGATCCCTAGCACACGGGATTTGTGAGGTAATATGGATCAAAAGGCTATTTGAGGATTTGAAGATCTCAGTTCCACTCCCTATAAAGGTGTATTGTGACAACAAGGCTGCCAACTCAATAGCTCATAATCCAGTTCTACATGATAGTGTTGGGAATAGTGTCCTAAAAGTATGAGATGTAATAGGATATTTATTATTTATTTAATAAAAGAGTTTATTCATCATGTTATGTGCATATATTTATGAATATTTTATGAATATCAAATGAAAATTATGTGATTATTTATGTAACCTTAAACATAGTATATAAATGTTATATACGAGAGGATAGTGTTTAAGGATAATAATAAAAAACATTATTCGAAATAAATCTAATTAAAGTTCGGAATCTTTAATTAGAACATTACTAATAC
>NW_010357402.1:0-638 GCF_000414095.1 Morus notabilis
GTGATTATGTAGGACTGGGACAAAACACGAATTGAAGTTCTAATAATTTTCGTTAAGTATGGAAATAAGAATCGAGTCTATCAATAATCATATATAGAACAATCTTAATCCTGAATTATTAACAGACTCATATTTATGGAATTGTGTTTTTTAACTTGCTCGATATGGATTTTGAGACACCTAAATCCTATTCCTTGCATCTTGGAGACATGATTAAATAGGTAGTCAGGAATGTTAAAATACGAGATGGAACCTATTCCTTAAGACATAAGTAGATAAATAATTTTCTTGCCTTATTGATTCGGTATTTGAATTAGTAGGAGCTCCAATTCTTAAACTCATTTCATACAATCACTATCAATTAGGAATCAATGGTACTCAATAATAAAGAGATAATTAAAAAGTTAATGAATTTCACCTAACTCTAATTATGAATTATTTATTAAAGATTAATCTATATATAATGGCTATATCAAATGGACATTCTACAGATATAATTTTTTATAATATTGAGAGTACAATTCCAAGTTTATAGTGGAGTAACTTTAGAATTAATCGATTAATTCATTAATTCATTAAAGAGCTTGATATAATTATTAATTTTATTAGAGCTTGATATAATTATTAATTTTATTAGA
>NW_010357403.1:0-1964 GCF_000414095.1 Morus notabilis
GAGAAATTACTCACATGTCTCCTCCTTCACAATATCCAATAATAATGCATACAAAGCAACCCTACAAGTGGGGTGCCAACACGTCAGTCATATGATCAGACAAAATAATTAGAAACATAAACTTCTAGTAAGCACTGAAACATCATTACTCAATAATATGGTTTATTGAGAAAGAAAATAATTAAAAATGCTCAGTGTAGATTCTGTAGAAACGAGTGAACCATAGACCAAAGCAAATGAAGGTGGACATATGCTATTTGACACTGAAATAATGTAATTTTAAAAATGAATAAGATTTCTCATAAGATTATAACCTTTTCTACCCATGAATCTTTGTACTCCACAATGAATGGATTCCGTACTTTAGAAATCAGCTCCATCTGCCACATAATAAAAAACAACAACTTAAAAACAAGTTAGTAAATAAGGTGCGTCAAATTACCTACCACGGGAACAAAGTTATTACATTTAATAAATTTGACAACCATTGCAGCAAGTTAATTTAAGAGATCAAGGCCTAGATAACAAGAAATCACAAATGATTACAAAGGATAATAATAGCTCATAAAGAATTCAACGTGCAAGAGAAACATTGCATCATACTAGTGTGAGTATTTGTAATTTGTCATATAATGAATCACTAAGATCAAACCACATCGTTTGCTCCCAACTCGCAAGAATCGCTTCAAAAAAGATAAGTACTTGCTTTCACTAACTCAAGAAAACATAAAACAGCCTCAAAATGAATATCTTGTTTTTATTTATTTATATATATCTTCAAGAATAAACATAAACATGGAGATAAACATAAGAACCTCCTGGTGAGCAGATCGACGGGTTCTGTCGGTTTGTCGAGCAAGACGGATCTTCTTAAGAACATACCTATGAAGGAGAAAAGATAACGATAAAAGGTAAATGGTAACGACCAAAAAAACAAAGGACAATTTAATTTAGAGAGTCTCTCATCAAACATTCATCTTAGCCTCAAGACATAAACTGGAAAATCACTCACTTCTTCTTTTCATGCTTATGCCTCACAAGAAGTGCAGAACCAAAAGAACCTTTCCCAATCTGCTCCAAAACTTCATACTGCTCCATCTGACCTTCTCACTCACAAGTCACACTCTTCCTTCTCAGTGTCTATACCTGGCAAAGCTTCACACAAAAAAAAAAAAAAACCATTAGAAGGGCCTTACAAAAATACACATAAGCACAACATATACCCAAATTGAAGCCAAAATACCGCCAAATGTAAATACATCACTAATTAATCACCAACAGTACAGGACAACCAGCAGAACAATAATTGTTATTTCTAATTCTTCATACCTAAATATGTTTGACATCAGCTAACTGAAATGCTCAGGCAACTGAAATGCTCAGGCGTTTACAAAGCAAAAGAACTACAGAAGTTGAGCACCAAGAATTGATTTCTAAATTTGAACTTTTAAAGGGTATATCTCCAATTCCAAGCTTCCATAAATATGTAATTGCTCGGCTATTATCCACCCAATATCAAAACTGGGTTTATTAAAGTTAGTGGCTCAATAAATGAAGAATCAACAAAGATCAATTTAGTTTATAACAAACCGAACTTAAATGACCCCACCTTGTTTAATGTAGGACCAAACATGAATGAATTTTCCATTATACCAAAAATAAAAGCAAAGTAACGAACTTTCTGCCCATGAGCACTCAATAAAATCCAAGGCCTGCAACGCTCCCACAAAAAAAAAAAAAAAATCCAAAACGTATGAATTTACTAGCGAAACAAACAAAAATACCCTATTAACGAAAAGATAAAATTTTTAGCTGGAAAAAAAAGGAAAATGGGAACAGTAAATACCAATGAATGTAGCTTGGGGGAAAAGAAAATTCAAAATTCGACGGCGAAGCCCCCGAAAAATAAAAGAAAAGCGAAAAAAATTCACAAACTTATTAAAGAAACAGCTCAAGAAAAGTAA
>NW_010357404.1:0-353 GCF_000414095.1 Morus notabilis
AATTTTATTGATTTGAATTTCTTTATTCAAACAGAAAATTTAAACTATGTGGTTTAAATTATAGTTTGAATTAGTGTTTAAATATGCAGTTAAAATTTTAATCTGAACAAAAAATAAAATTCAAATTGGTATTTAATATGTGTGAAAAACATAAAAAATAGACATTTTTTTAGTGTTTAAAAATGATTCAAACAGTAAAATTAAAAAAAGAACTAAATTTTAAATTAGATAATTTAAATAGAAAATATAATTTAAATTACGTGTTTATTAAATATTAATCAAACTGTACTAATTTTTTAAACTAAGATCTCGTTCACTTCGTAAATTCGAGTTTTTAATTTAAATTGAGATGT
>NW_010357405.1:0-695 GCF_000414095.1 Morus notabilis
GTAAAGGGATTCGTTCCTTGATTCGAATCATGATTCATGATTTGCTACAATATTTTTTCTCATAAAAAATTTACATAAATAAAAAATAGTTCAAATCACATGATTTGAATTCTCCTAGTCTTCAAAACAGCTTTTTTTTTATTTACTTTTTTTATTCTTTTCTTTGGGGCCCACCACCCACTGTCAAATGCATCTCTTTAGGTCTCAACTTTCTAAAACAAGGTTTTGTGCTGTTTGTCTTCTAAATAGTGGACAGCACATAGATGAAAAGAAAAAGAAAAGAAAAGGAAAGAGAATGAGAGACGAGAGAGATTAGAATAATTAATGCTTTTGCTTCTAATTGACTCTACCTTTAGACTTTTTTAAAGTCTTAAATCAATATACTTTTATGATAAAAGCTTACCAAAAAGACAATCTGAAATTAAGACTACTGTATTCCTGACTTGATCTCTATCTAATGCCATTAATATCCAACTAAACTTTTTTTTTTAGTCTCTAATGCGTATATGTTTAGTTTTAGGTGGTAGAAGGTACTATACAATGCATGCTAATTGCCCTAGATCTGAATCTTTATCCATTTTACACAGACAGACAGACAGACAGACACATAAAAAGGAGCCCCCTTTCCCTTTGAATGGTTGCACTTTTCTTGTTGGAGAATATTTTAATTTTTTTAAAAAATTTAATTTTTTTTT
>NW_010357406.1:0-532 GCF_000414095.1 Morus notabilis
CGAAACTTTTGGTGTCGTAACGGGGCCCATCAGCCGTGAAATCGACTCTGTCATCGTGATCTACGAATGGCACGGGAACGGTGAAATATTTTGGTGTTGTAACGAGGCCCACAATCCGTCAGATCAAAGCTCTCTTCCCCTTCTACAACCGCCACAAAACCGTGACAATTTTTTGTGTCGTAACGGGCCCCATTTGCTGTTAGATCGAAGCTCTCTTCGCAATCTACAATGGCCAAAGGAACGCTCAAAAGTTTTGTTGTGTAACGTCGCCTATATCTAATCTCTGTTTGCGCTCGACAACCGCCACGGGAACGGCGACATCTTTCGGTGTCATAACGGCGCCCATCATCCGTTATATCAAAGCTCTTTTCGTGCTCTACAACAACCACGGGAACGGGGACAACCTTTGGTGTCGTAACGTGGCCTATCAGCCGTTAGATCGAAGAAGCTCTCTTCGTAATCTACGAATGGCACGAGAATGATGACAACTTTTGGTGTCGTAACGGGGCACATCAGCCGTTAGGTCGAACCT
>NW_010357407.1:0-891 GCF_000414095.1 Morus notabilis
TGCCTAAAAAATAGAAAAGGAAATACTCTGAATATGAATGGCTTTACACGCCAAAAATAGAAGAAGAAAGTTGACTAATGGGCTAATAAAATAAAAGATGAATGATGACTGAATATTCAGAATAAGAAAACTAAATAGAATAAAGGAAACTAAATATTTTGAGTTTCTCTTTCTTGATTCACACGCCTAATGCATGGATTTGCATGGTTGATCTTCTTGATCTGGATTGACCTTGATGATGTGGAGTAATCTTTGCTATCCTTCATTGGTGAGCACGCCAAACTCCTCTTGCTGAACCTCCCGGATTAAATTATTGAGTTCTTTCTTGAAGTGTTTAGCTCGAGCTCTTGTTACCGGTCCCATGGGAACTTTGATTGGATCTTCAACTTCAAGCGTCTTAGCAGCCGTGCCTTCATCAGCGCACGTTCTGTTTATGTGATTTATTTGAAATAACGGTTGTACAAATTATTATTATTTTTTTAAAAGAGAAGAAAGAAAAAAAAAGACATGAAAGAAATGAAGATAAAATCGAGAAAAGATTTTAAGCAAAAGACAGGAAAAAATTTTTTAACTTATTTTTATTGTGTTTTAAATTAGTTCTATTTTATTTTGTTTGCTGTGTTTTTCATTTAATTCAGTGTGATTTTATTTTATTTTGGCGTATTTTTGTTTAGTCTTTTTTTATTAGAATTATTTATAGTATTTTTATCTAAGTCGCATCAAAATTAAGTGTAAGACGATGTTAAAACAGACAAAATTAGACCACAAATCAACACCATTTTTTTCTTTTTTAGTTTTTATTTAGTTTTAGTCTTAAATGTCCTTAATTTATTTAAAATAATAGTTATACAAATTGTTTAAAAAATAGAGAAAGAAGCAAAAAAAAAAAAA
>NW_010357408.1:0-687 GCF_000414095.1 Morus notabilis
GCTCGGGAGTTGACACCGTCAGAAACAATGTCATTCCCGGGATAGAGTGCAGAAAGTTAAATTTAGAATTTGTTCAGTCTATAATTAATTTCAAGACTTGAAACAGTTCAAGATATTACGCAAGTAAGAATTTAATGTAATATCAAAGTAGTTAGGGATTAATATTGAACTGTAAATAAGCAGTAGAAAAGGAACCGTCAGAAACTAGAATTTTCTGTCAACTAAGTTACTTACTTACAATCAGTATAATTTTTAGCAGTTTCAAGAGAAACTTAAGAGATGAGATAAAAGTACAAGAGTGGGTTAAGTTTGGTTGGATAAGATGTGATGTGATGGGGGTAGGTTATAATTTTCCCTATCTTTCTCCACTTTGGCCAGCCATGAATAGCAAATTAGAGTCAAAAACTTAGCTAGTTTAGTGTGCAAGTGGATGACATGGTAAGGTGATGTGATGGTAGTGGTTGAAGGAGAATTAATGGCAAATTTGCTTCTTCTTTTCTCCTTCTAAAACCGGCCATGATTTAAGGAAATTGAACCAAAATTTGGTTGATTGAAGGAGTTGTTGTGGTGTAAAAAAAAATGATTTTCAAGTTGTCTATAAAAGGAGCCCTCATAAGCTAGGCTTCATTTTTTTTCTCCTCTCCTTTTTCCCACAATAAATCCGGCCATACCACCCACTCTCTCTCA
>NW_010357409.1:0-845 GCF_000414095.1 Morus notabilis
AATGCCTGAGTAGAAACAGCATTCTCATTTGCTACTATAACTGTAAAGTCTTTGGTTGAGAGAAACAAGACACGCTAATACACGATATAATGGCTGGTTTCGTCTATATAATTACGAAATTGAAATCTGACAAACATACAAGACAATCAAGAAAACAACATATTGAGAATTGTTGATTGATTTCCTCATATTAAGATTACAACCAAAAGGACCAAACTCATAAATCGAAGTAACTCTAACCAAAATTAACCAAAAGGCATAACCAAAAGTCATTTTCCGGCCCGCTCAACAAAACGAGAGGAATCTAGGACTCGTTGATCTCGATTGGCGCTTCATTTACGGGCTTGCGAAAGAATTCATCAATCCGACGAGTTCCCGCTGGAACCGGCTTCTCAGCCACCGCGCGGGAGCGATTCCGTTCAGCCGGTTGTTTATCGGACGGCTGCGACGACTCGGGAAGCGAGTCGAGGAGGAAATCGCTCGTCGGACCGTGCCTCTTGACGGCCGTACGTATGTGCTCGAGCTTGACGATCTTTCGCTTCTTCTCGGTGGCGACATCTGCAGATCTCTCGGCGAGAAATTGGAGGAAGAGCTCGGCGGAGCAAGAGACGAGAAATAGGGCTTCTGAGGTTACCTTGTTTATGTCCTCGTCGAGCTTCATTATCTTCTTGATCCGGCCGGTTGGGAATTGAGGTCGAATCGTCTCTGTGTCCTCTTCCGCCATGGATGGTTGTCTGCTAAGTTTGGGAGGAGGGAAATTTGACAGTGAAAAATGAAAATGGCCGGGGAGTTCACGTGATGGCGGGAAATACATCATTATATTCCCGATTCCCAAAAAAAAAAAA
>NW_010357410.1:0-789 GCF_000414095.1 Morus notabilis
AATGCATGCTTCCCGCTCCGAACCTGTACGTATTAGCGTCTCTATACACTCCGATTCAATTCACGTTATTATTCTCGTCCTTATTGACATCTCTCACTGCGTCCGTCCCTTTCCCATATTAGCAAAGTCTAAGTCCATTGGGTGGGAACCTTTCCCACATGGTAGTACGGTTGAGCCGAGGCAGGCGAGGTTGTAGGTGAGCGCCTTTCTCGCCCTGCGCATTTGGTTGGCAAGGTGCTCAAGGGCACTTGGTGTGGTCTAATTGGTATATTAGTTGTTCTAAATGAAGGTACTCGAAGTCTGCCCACAAAAACTTCCATTTTCTATCTTGGCCTCCGTGATTCTTTTGTGCTCTTTCTTGGCTCTGTAGACCGACCAGCGAGGCGTCCCTCGAGGAGAAAGACCATTAATATCCAATTTAACATAAAAAAAAAATTCCTCTGTCCCTCTCTCTTTTTCTCTTTCTAATTTACTCTCCTTTTCCCCCTTGTGGAATTTCGGATGACTCGGAAGATTTGTCAGTCTATTTGCTAGGTTGTAATTAGGATTTGATAGGTTGTTTGTTAGGCTGTAATTAGAGATTTGCTAGCTGTAAATAGTCATTCTATTTCCTATTTTAGGTGCATTAGTTGTAGATTACTGTGTGATTTGTATAGCTGAAATCAGGGAATTGCCAGCCTGTTAGTAATCTTCCCCTCCTATAAATCTATGCCTCGACAGTGAAGAAAATTATAAGACAGAAAATTTCTCTCAAAGGAATTCTTTATGGTATCAGAGCAATCTGCCTAG
>NW_010357411.1:0-516 GCF_000414095.1 Morus notabilis
CATAGGTCACCATGGTTAACAGGTTGATGAGTTTTAGTTTTATTTCCATTAATTCTTAAAAAATCCAAAACTCTTATATGGTTTGAAGTTGGAGCTATAATATATTATATATTTTCTCTAGAGGTTGTCTTAGGTGTCATGGTCACATATTAACGACGTGAAAAGTACAAAAGGCATCACAATCAGTTATCATGTATTTACTAATTCATTGATTTTTACATATATATGACGTAGTTTTATCAGGTCATGTAATGAAAAACAAAACATACGACTTTCAAGTATATATACATCAACACACACGTATATATATGCATCCGATTATTATTTTATTCTGTTGGTGTCAATTACAGGCTGTGACGGATGAACTTTGCTTGATGACACCAATACTTTCATCGGTGAGAAGACAGCTGGTCTGAATGTAAACTCAGTCATGAGGGGTTACGATGTGGTTGATGAAATCAAAAGCGCTCTCAATTTTTAAAGCAAGAGCAATGTTATCTCATGTGCAGAGATTTT
>NW_010357412.1:0-1152 GCF_000414095.1 Morus notabilis
ATTAATACATGATTTTTAGGAATTAATGCAACAAGTGGCACTATTTTTTGATGACAATTGTATTTTCTTATGATTTTTCGTATTTTTCGTCTTTGAAAATTAAAATAAATTAAAAATGACGTCAAAAAGTTCTAAAATTTTACATACATGATCCTTTCATTTTTCTGAGCATGCTTGCAAAAAAAAGCCTCAAATTATGAAAAAAGTAAACGCTGCCAAAAAGCACCCCGCCTGCATTGTGGGTCGCCTAGGAGACCAGATGGGTCAAAAATTAAAATTTTTATTTATGTTTTACATTCTAAAATTAAGACACGATTTTTATGAATTAATGCAACAAGCAGCACTAGTTTTTGATAAATATTCTATTTTTTATGATTTTCTCTATTTTTCATATTTCAAAAATAAAATAATATAAAGACGACGTCAAAAAATTCTACAATTTTACAGACACGGTCCTTATATTTTTATGACCATGCCAGCAAAAAATGGCCTCAAATTATGAAAAAAAAAAATGCTGTCATAAAGCACCCGGCCCGCGCAGTGGGGCGTTCAAGGGCCAGTATGATTCAAACATTAATGTTTTTATTTATGCTTTACATTCTAAAATTAATACATGAGTTTTAAGAATTAATGCAATAAGCGGCAACATTTTTTTGACCAATATTCTATTTTTTTATGACTTTTCGTATTTTTCGTCTTTTAAAATTAAAATAAAATAAAAACGACGTCAAAAAGTTATAAGATTTATGCTTTACATTCTAAAATTTACATTTTTCTGAGCATGCTTACAAAAAATGGCATCGAATTATGAAAAAAGCAAACTCTGTCAAAAAGCACCCGGCATGTGCAGTGGGACGCCAATGGGCCAAGATGAGTTAAACATTAACATTTTTATTTATGTTTTACATTCTAAAATTAATACATGATTTTTAGGAATTAATGAAACAAGCGGCAACATTTTTTGATGAATATTCTTTTTTTTTATGATTTTCCCTATTTTTCATCTTGTAAAATTAAAATAAAATAAAAAGGACGTCAAAAAGTTCTAAAATTTTGAACACGCGATCCTTACATTTTTCTGAACATGCCTGGAAAAAATGGCATCGAATTATGAAAAAATAAAACGCTGTCAAAAAGTACCCAACCAGCGCA
>NW_010357413.1:0-1669 GCF_000414095.1 Morus notabilis
AACTTATTGGATACGCGATTTTCCAACACTCAATCTTCTCTCTCTCTTACTTCGTCTTTTTTTTTTAGTCTTCTTTAAGGGTTCTTGAGTTATGTATCGAAGTATTGTGGGTGTTCTAGTAACATTCACATACCGTGCACAAGTATTAGGATCATGATTCTCGATCCTGTAGAACTATACATATATTACAAAATTAAGGGTGCGTTTGGAGTTGATTTTATTTGTTTTTAAAAACATTTTTACATGTATTTTGAGGCATAAAAATGAAAATAGACGTGTTTATTTAACAAATGTTTTGAAAACGAAAACAAAAACAAAAAATAGTGAGAATAATTTTTGTGAAGAAATTAGAAAACGATTTAAAGTTATATTTTCTTTTTCCTTTTCATTTTCTAATATTTATCAACAATGTTATAAAATATTAATTAATAATTATAACTAAACACGATTTCACCTTTTTATTATACTCAAAATAATCTCTTAACTAAACAATTTTATGGAGAACAAAAATAATATTCTTTTTATTAACAAAAATACAATACTTTATTTCTCACAATATCATAAACATCGATTCTTATTATTAAACTTCTCTCCATCCTTTTTCTTAATAGAAGGAAAAAAGGACATATAAATCTTATGGTCTTTCACAAAAGTATTAGTATTTAAGACAATGGGACAAATTGCCAACATCGGAATCTCAATCTTATGTTTGGGAGTCATAATATTCAATAATATGTAGTCTGTCAAACACTATTTGTGGGCAAAGATTGTGTGCTGTTGATTATAATTAAAAAAAAAAAATGTTTTCTTGAAATTTAACGTACCATTATTCTAGGAACATATGAAAAGGCACCCATTACCAATTGCCATTTTTGTAATACATAGCAATAGTTAAAAAAGAGAAAAAAAAATACATAGCAGTAGTAATTTGGTAGTTCTCAAACCCAAATCCCCTGTCCATTGTATCTTTAATTGATATTTGTTTTCTGAGACCTTATTTTAAGAGATAAGATAGAATTTCTCTAAGAATCTGATAGGTGCTCTATAAATGGGTGGTCGTAAAAAATTAGAGAACACATTTTTTTTTAATTTCTCCATTAGCTGTAGGGGTAGCATGCTTAGTGTAAGCATGTAACACTGTTTATTCGAATGTAACATTCTGCTGATGGGCGTAACACAATTTCCTAAATTTCCAATAATTCGAGGAACTGGTCGCTCTCCTTTGCTTAGATTCTCTCCAAGACTTTTCCCAAAACAACTCTTTACTGTTGTGTTTACAATCTCACCCCTTATACAACTGATTACAATTTATTCACATAACCATACGATCAAACCAGTAACCAAAATTAGTAGCCAACCAATTACACACGCCTATGACTCCTACCAAACACTTTCCTAAGTAAAGGCTTATCAATCAACTCCTCTATTTAAGTTAGAATTTACCGGAAAACCTTAAAAAGCGCCAACACATAAAGGCTAGGAGAGAAAGAGGTTTGATAACATTAACTCCAACTTCAGAATTCAAGTTTGCCTTTTCACCTTCCTTTCTGTGCAACACAAAAAGGTAAAGACAACAAAGCAAAGAGGCTAGGAAAGGACGGACAAAAACCACATACAACTAGAATGAATTATAAAGACATTTTCAAGGGACTGAAGAAAACACAACACA
>NW_010357414.1:0-837 GCF_000414095.1 Morus notabilis
ATGATAGTTGGTACACCTATGGTTTAAGCGATCAGATTGTTTGTTGAGTCAATTTGTATTGGACAAATAAGCTAAAAGCTGTTTGGTTTATGAGTTTAAGTCAGTGATTTTGATTTTGAATTCAAATTTTGTGTGAGAATCATAATTTTTTTTAATTCAAACTTTTATAAGAGAAATATTATGCGTTTAAATGTATGAACTAAACGGGCCTAAGGCTCGCACTTTCTCCTCAAGGCATATTTTAAGAAGTTGGGGACCTAAGTTTGACAGTATAAAAGGTTAGGGTCCAGGATGCAATTTTCCAAAACAGCAGTAATATTCAAGAAAGGGAAGGGTAAAATCGGGAAACTAAAAAGTGAGGCATAAAGGGATCCCTTTAGATTTCCCTAATCCTCTTTACTCCTCTGCTGCGTTTGCGTTCCTTCCTCGACTCCTCCAAAATCCCTCCAATTCACTGACACACCACCGAGAGATCCAAGGAGTTTGGGAAAGAACCCACAACTCTCAAACAAAGTTTTCTCACAGAAATCTTCTTCTTCTTCGAGTTCTAACTTCTATCAGGTACTCTTCGATTCCCTTCTCCAATCTCACTCTTCCTTTTCGCTTCTTATCGGTTCAAGTTTGTGTCTTTAGCTCGAGTTTAGATTTCTTGTTTTTCTGCTACGATTTTGCCGTTTTCTGTGGTAGATCGACTGTTTTCGATTTTTGTTGATTTTTTTGAAAGAGAGGAAAAAAAAGAGGCAAACTGATATGATTTCTACGGGATTCCGTTTAATTATTTTGTTTGTTTCGTTTTGGTTGGTTTGCGATTTGTTGTTGTATGAAGCTTTTTTTTTT
>NW_010357415.1:0-1204 GCF_000414095.1 Morus notabilis
TAATTTTCCTTCCCCATTGTTGGAACTTGGAACCGAGATAGAGAAAATGTTGATTATTGAATACTAGACGGTTCATTATCATATATACTGATATTTTTTCTAATTCTCAAGCAATATTTAAGTGCATTCAGAAGCATTAATATTTAAAGGCGGGCTAATTCTCCAGAATGTACGTACGTAAGGTAGCTAGTGAACTATGAATTATTATTGTTTTTTTCCTCCAGCAGCCAAAGCCTAAAAGCGCCATTATAATCATTGGTACAGTCTCTCGGATGAATACGGCACTCACGTGGCCATATTTGGGCTGCAAAAAAGAATGCAATAAATGGGTGGTCGTTGGCACGTGTCAAAAGCTAAGGAGTTGAAGCTGCTTTCATTTTAACGGAAAAGACTATTGAATCTGATTGATATCAGGCTTATATTGATATTAAAATGGGTCCAGGGATTGAAGGGTAATTTTTTCAGAATAAAAAATGAAATGAAGACTGTATCATTGAAGAAACTAATGTGTGAAACTAAGGTAAAGTATGTGTAGCATATGGGCTTATAGTTACCAGTATTGATACAATTTTTTAATTAACACAATTTGATTACGAACAAAAATAATTAGTAATAATAGAACCTTTTTATGATTAGAACACTACATTAGTATTCCATTATGTAGACGACGACACACTTTGTTTTTGTTAATTAATTTCTATTTGGTTAGAACAATTCTATTACAATAGTCTTCTAATATTAAGGCTCGTTGGGGAAAGAGAGTAGGAATGATAGAGAAAGTTAGAGGGATAGGAATAAAAAGAATAGAGATGATTATAGTAATCTTTTATTATGTTGGTAAGAGAGAGGAGTTGAAATGATGGATAATAGTTATTAGTTACTTGTCTTATAATTACTATATTGTTCATTTTATATTTGTTACTAAATTTTTTTAATTTAAATTTGGGTTGATTGGTCGAATGCTTTTATCAATGTAAGGATCCAAATTGGTTGACCCAAAAAGGACTATCTCCCTCCTCTCCTCCATCCAATGAAACAATGGGTTCACTCTCTCCCTCCCTCCCTCCCACCAAACATAGTGTAACACATTCTTAAATTTAATATTATGTTACTAGCAATACTACGTTTGGACATAATAGCAAAAGATACTCATTGTAGAATTAATACTATATGGTGTGTGTATAGGTTTTTTTTTTTTTTTTTT
>NW_010357416.1:0-790 GCF_000414095.1 Morus notabilis
ATATATATATATTTAATAATATACAATCACAAGAATTTCTAGTTCTCTCTGAATGACTAAAAACTCTCAGAATAAAACTGTACTTAGCAATAACTATTAATTTATTGTACCTAAAATCATTTGTTACGAGTAAAAATAATTTAAGTAACAACTTCAATTTTAAAAAAAAAAAATTTGGATGGAAGAGTACCTTGTACTTGTTACTGATTATCTTATGATATTATTAGACGAGGCTATCACAAAAGCTTATTTTGTCATCAAGACCACTTTAGTTATAATCATACACAATTTTTTTTTTTCAATAAAGAAAAGGGTTTGTGACCACCGACCGGGGTGCTTTTTTTAAAAAACAAAAAACAAAAAACAAAAAGCAAAAAAAAATACCCAAACTTCATTTTTAATTATGGGAAATCATGAGATAACTTTCTCCAAGTTTTCTCAAAAAGGTTTACATGCATGTATGGTAATTTTAATGCTGAGGTTCATGCTTTCCAAAGAAGGCCTTTTTTTTGTTTTATTGTTTTTAAAAATAAAAAAAAAGCTTTAGTTAACTTGCGCTAGACGTCAGTTTTAGGACAACTCTAGCCATATTAATCATTTTATGTTGTTAATTAAAATAGTTAATGATTTAGTTTTTCCTATTTTAGGTTTCTCCACTCCAACCATTAACTATTTTAGAGAATACCTTTCACACTAGTTAAATATAGCTAGCATAGAGTGGTTAACCATTTCATTTTTTGGATTATTTTATTCTTCCAAACCACAATAAATGTAAAAGTTTTTTTAAAAA
>NW_010357417.1:0-4296 GCF_000414095.1 Morus notabilis
TTTTTTTTTTTTCATGCAGATTAAGCAATCAGATGGCTCTAGAACTCGCCGCAGAGGCGGCAGCAGAGTTCTTGAACAAGGCAATAAAACCAGTGATGGTGGGGGGACCAAAACTAAGACCTGCACGGGCTTCCAGTTCCTTTCTCCAGCTGGCGGAGGCGAGCGGTTACCCCATCGCAGTCATGCCGTCGGTGAAAGGATTCTTTCCGGAGAACCACCCTCACTTCATCGGTACTTATTGGGGCACGGTGAGCACTCCCTTCTGCGCCGAGACCGTGGAATCCTCCGACGCTTACCTCATTGCCGGGCCCGTTTTCAGCGACTGTACTTCGGTTGGTTACTCCCTCTTGCTTAAGAAAGAGAGAACGATTACTGTGCAGCCCCACAGTGTGACGATTGGAAATGGTCCGATATTTGGCTGCGTTGAAATGAAGGACTTTTTGAAAGCATTGGCAAACCGTGTTAAACGCAATGCATGTGCTTATGAGAGTTACAAAAGGATACGTGTGACGCAGGAAGTTTCTGTTAAATGTGATCCCAAGGAGGAAATAAAGGTCAGCGTTCTTTTCAACAACATAGAGAAAATGTTGTCTGGTGAGACAACTTTGATTGCTGAGACTGGGGTTCCCTGGTTCAGCTGCCAACAGTTGAAATTACCACAAGGATGCGGGTAAGTAAAGCAGATGCATGCACGTGGAAGAGATAACTCCTAATTGTTTGGAGGCACATCGGTACAAAACGCTATTAATAGAAAATAGAAAGTGGACCCTATTATAGACCCCATGCTGCAGAACGTCTCACTTCTTATTAGTGTGGTGTAATTAAACACTACCGGTACTTCGTAGCATGTGTTTATTTTTAAGTATACACAGTAGATGCACGTGGACTAATATGTACTTGATGAGTATCAGATAACTCCTAATCCGGTGCTCATCATTAAGCACAATATTAGTTCTTAGTGTAATCTAATTATGGACCCATTTAGTTCGTTGATTCGAGTTTTTAATTTGAATTGAGATTTAACTTTATATGAGAGTTTTTTACAGTAACAAAAAAGTTAGATGTTACTGTTTCTGAGAGTTTTTTACTGTACAAAAACTCGAATTATAAATTTAAATTGGTGAAATGAACGGAATAGCTGCATCCCGTCCATAAATTCCAACTTAATTTGATGATCAAAGACAATATTCAAATGGGCATTTTCAGATGGCACGTAATAAATATAGTTATCAGGTACAGTAGTTTGAAATTTTGAGGTTTGAACACATATATATAACATGGAAGTTGTACTTGTGCAGGCTTGAACTTGAAATGCAATATGGATCAACCGGTTGGTCTGTGGGTGCGACTCTAGGGTATGCTCAGGCTGCGCCAAATAAGCGTGTGATTGCTTGTATAGGCGATGGGAGCTTCCAGGTATAAAACACTTGTTGGTATTATTACTATTGCCACTACCACTATTATTATTGTTGTTATATATATATATATATATATATATATCATGCACAATTAGTTGCCGAGATATCATTTTGTTATTATCATTCCCTTTAATATGAATAAACTAACAAACAAGGCAGTTCATGTTCTCTCTTTCTTTTTCTTTTTTTTTTCCCATTTTATAGAATGAAAGAAGGAATCCATTACAACAAAATCATTTGTGTGAAGGAACTTCTAATTGAAAGCAATAATGATTAGTTTGTGGAATGAATTATTGCCTTACCTGCATATTTCCAACTCATTTGATCCATTAACTCGTGAGTTTGAGTTGATGAAAATCAAAAGATGGGCTATGGGCCAGTTTAGCATTGTTTTGTTGTTGTTGTACTGTTTGTAGTAAGTTGTTGTGACCATAAATGTATAATGGTTTCGGCTAAGTACCTATCAGATCAGTGCAAATTATGGTAACATGACCATAATTTACGGCAACAAATAAAGTTGATTTTGTTACGTAACATTAATAATAACACGAGATTATAGTAATTGTAATATGAGAATAAATTATAACAATTTCATTATGAAGTTTTATTTGTGCTCAACGAGATTTGATGAAAATTAAAGGAAAACATTACAAATGAGAACTGTTACTAAACGCAAGTTAATTAATGTTTTAATTTTCGATGTAACGCTCATAACAATGACCTCACCGTAATAGTAAGTAAGATGGACCATATATATATACAATCCTTTGTTATATAAATGTTAACAAATGGACCCATATAATTGGTAATTCAACCATAATTTTTGCTTATTTCTATTAAATTTGCGTAGCATATTTTAGAAAGAAAATCATAATTTCATTTTACCTTCATGTGACATATACATGCATATGTTAACGTTGGCGTCCATTAATAAATTGGTCAAATTTTCTTGATAGATGACCGCTCAAGAGTTGTCAACTATGCTGCGTTGTGGGCAAACGAGCATTATATTTCTGATTAACAACGGGGGATACAGTATAGAAGCTGCCATACATGATGGTCCTTATAATGTGATCAAAAACTGGAATTACACCGGTTTGGTTGACGCAATTCACAATGGTGAAGGAAAATGCTGGACGACTAAGGTAAACTATATACATAAATATTTGTCTCTAGTAATTATGTATATTAGCAGTAATAATACAACTATATATAATAATTAGGGTTTTTTTTTTTCCATTGAGAGACTTGTAAATGTACTCTTTTGATGCTATTATTTGGAATTATATCCTGAGGATAGATAATAAAGTAATAGAGAAAAATTATTGAATACAACATGAGAAATGACACACACACATATAATCGTAGTAGTAGATACCAACATAGTAGTACAAGAAGAGAGGAGGCAAGGGGCGGAGCCACACCTTCTCGAGGTATAGGCGGCCGTCACTTGAAATTTTTTTTCTTTTAATTTCATAAGTACATTTTGTTAAAATTTGTGATTTATCCTCACTAAAAATCTGAAATTATATACGAAAATTATATATCGTCCCTCCTCGCATAATTTTCTGACTCCAGGGCTCCGCCCTTAAGAGAAGTAATAGCGACAGTAACAATGGTAAAAGAAGAATGAGAAAGGGAAGAAGAAGAGAGGATTCAATATAATAATCTGATTTCAGTAATTTTTTTGGCAATAGGTCACATGTGAGGAGGAACTTGTGGCAGCGATTGTAAGAGCAACAAGTGAAAAGAGGGACTGCTTGTGCTTTATAGAGGTGATTGTACACAAGCACGATACTAGCAAAGAGTTGCTCGAGTTGTGTTCAAGGATCTCTGCCGCCAGTATTCGCCCACCCAACCATATCTAGAGAATATAATTGTCCCTTTTTTTTCCAATACAGAAAGTGGGACAACACAAATAAAATGCGGTGTTTTACGCATTTGCCCCTATACTTGTATGGTTTAGTAATTTGCCATCCGAACTTTTTATATCAGTAAGTTGGCCTTTCAATTAGTAAAATTGTTATAATATGACCCATTTTAAAGATGACTGTGTTAAATTAGTGTCCAAAAACACGTTCGATGAAAAACTCCAACATCCTAATTCAAATGTAACACAAATCTTTTAATTTTTCAACTTTTAATCCCTTAAATATAATAAATACTTTGAGCAAATTTAATAAAATGGGGCACAATATTGCAATAATTTTACAAGTTCGGAAAGTTAATTGTCAAAATTTGAAAGTTTACCCAATAAAATTCTGCAAGATTCTTCAAAGTTTACCACATATAATAATATTGGTACCCCTAACATTTTGCCAACATTTTATAATTCAATGCAAATGAGTATATCCCTAATTGATATGTTATTTTCATTTTTTTAATAAATGATGTTATTTAAAAAAAAATGCTATATCTACTCTTTGTTATAATAATTAAGATTTGAAACTTGTTATAAGAGAACTTTGAAATTGTAAAGTAATTGGAAAGTGCGAATGATGTGATGATTAAATGAAATAGTAAATATATCGATCATGTTAAAATTTGGCATATGCTATATTTGATGCTAAATTTGTTATTAAGAGTCCATTTGGTAGGAGGGATGTAAAGTAAAAAGGGTGGAGAGAGTTGCAGGGATGAAGAAAATGAAGAGTGGAGAGGATTACAATAATTTTTTATATTGTTTGGTAGGAGAGAGTGAAAGTTGAAATGATACATGATAGTTATTTGTTTAATAACTATATCGTCCATTTTACTATTTGTTAATAATTTCTTTTGAAGGGTAAAAAAGTCATTTTCATTTAAATTTTAGTTGATTGGTTGGATCTTTTTATCAATGAAATGATATGAAATGGTGGACGGGAGGGAGACACTCTTT
>NW_010357418.1:0-649 GCF_000414095.1 Morus notabilis
TGGTGAAGATTAAGGAAAGTAACAAGAACGAGGTGGAAAAACAACAGAAATAACAGCCTCTGATTGGACTTTATAGGTGGTTTTTTCCTAGTTCTTTTTAGTCTTTTTTGTTATTGTTTGGTTGAAGAATTCGTACCCCAATTTAAATTATGATTCATGATTCGTTATAGTATTTTTTTTTATAAAAAATACACGTAATTCGAATGAACCAAACGTTTCATTAATTTTATATTTTATTTTAGTTTTGGCCGAAGAATCTTCTTTTTTGAGTTGAAGTGTGACAACGGATAATGTGTATAATATTTATGGTTGAGTGGAAGTGGGACCCAATAATTGCTGGATGTGATCGTATGTGCATCAGATGGCACGTGTAAATTGGAAGAGGTCCTTACCGAAAAGGATAACCCACAGATTAACCTATGGATCAGGACTTTCCTTCTGTTTTGCAACACTTCAAAGCATGATCAAAATCCACTGTAATCATGTAGATCAAAATCTACTGTAATCATGTAGAGCAAAACCAACAGCGTGGCATCATTAGTACTCCTTTTTGTGTTTAAAAACTTAAAAAACTAAAAAAATAAATAAAAAATGAGCCAACACCTGATAATACCCTCTTGCTGATAATCATTGCAGTCTTTTTTTTTTT
>NW_010357419.1:0-797 GCF_000414095.1 Morus notabilis
TGTGAAAAATGTATTTACTAACGGTAAATAAATCATTTAAAATAAATTATTATTTATTTTAAATAATTTAAAAATATAATATTTACTTAATTTAATTTTAAAAATTTACTATTTACTGCCTTCTTTCATATTACAATTCAACAATATATGAAAAGGGTTTGTCTTTCATCCTCACTAAGACGGCCTTACATTGTTAAATAAAGTAATAAACACTCTTCTACAATATGTTAAACGCTCATAAATTGTAAAATAGATGGCGTTTTACTATATGTAAATCAGTTAAGGGTGTTCTTTTTTTTTTTTTCCCCCACGCTTAGGTCCTTTTTTTTTTTTTTTTTTTACAGATTAATCCTGAACTTTTTGACAGATTAATCCTGAACTTTGATTTTAGTGATTTTAGTCCTCGATAATAAATTGACGAATGATTTTTTAAATTTTATAGAGATAATCGTGTTCCAATCCCATATTAACTAAAATATTTTCAGAATAGTTACATAAAAGGCAACATGTTTGATTTTTAAGAATGAAGAGAATATCTTACATTTAATGCAACTAATTCTGCAAAGTTTCTGTTACAATTTGATTGGGATGTTATTATCTTTATAAAATTTCAAAATCATTTATCAATTTTAGTGTTGGGTCAGAATTGTCAATAAATAAATAAATAAATTAATTAATATTTTGAGAGAATAATCTTCCAAGAATCAAGCATCTGAAAATGGATGAACTAATTCGGCTAATAACCCTAAAAATAAATGCTATTATTATTTACGAGTGTCGTTATATTTATTGACATA
>NW_010357420.1:0-826 GCF_000414095.1 Morus notabilis
GGCTATCTGTGTTGTCGTTTGTTCTTTTTTGTTTTGTTTTTTTGTTTTTTTTTTTGTTTTTGCTTCGAACTTGTTTGTAATAAGGGAGTTTGTTTTGCAGGATGAGAAAAAATAAATTATTTCCTTGTTGACTTCGCTGATTCGAGTTTAGAATTCAAGTTGAGATGTGATTTTATGTGATAACTTTTTACTGTAGTAAAAAAGTTAAATGTGATTGTTTGTGAGAGCTTTTTACTGTAAAAAAACTCGAATTCTAAACTCGAATCAGCGAAGTGAACGGAGCCTGTATTTTGATAAGATCTAACGGTAAAAAATTAGCATTACCAGTAGAAAATCTTATCAAAAAAGTCCCTCGTAATAATTAATAAGTGGTTGAAGGTTAATTAATTAATTTTGTTGTTATATTTCGGGGTGAGTGAGATTTTCTCTTTCTTTAATTTGAAAATAATGTTAAGTAAATAAATGATTTGAATCACAATTCACAATAGATGGAATAGAGGGTAAAACTCCTCAATTTCTAAAAAAGAAAAAAATAAAGGGTCCTACTCCTTCCACCGTAAAACCTCGTTGGGGCAAGGCACTCTTTTAACTGTTAAAATAACTAGTCAAAATCACATTAAAATTTAAAAATATACAAAACGTTTTGTTTTTAATACATTTCTTACGGCTGAAAAGGTGACAATTAAAACTAAGTTGGGTGTTTTTTTTTCGGAGGAAGTTGGTTGAATTTTAGGGTGTGGTTAATCTCAAAGAATATGCGTTCCATTATATATAGTCATGGCGAGACCAATTACCCTTGCCACAAATCACATCATGGTTGGTTTGA
>NW_010357421.1:0-3797 GCF_000414095.1 Morus notabilis
CCTCCTTTCCATCTTTAAAACATCTTAGCACTTAAAGTTCTCTTTTTTGCTTTTTTCGTTATTCAAGAAATTAGATCTCATTTCAACTTATTCGATTATTTACTTGGATATTTCTATCTTTAGTTAAATTTGTATCAATATTTGTTAATTTTGTATCTTTATTATATTTAATAATTATAATTTTAATCAGATGTAATATTCAGAAACATACATACATTATTAGTAAGATTTTACATTCTTATTATCAGCAACAAATAGATAGCTCATGAGAGAATTTGCATTTTCGAGAAAAATCGTCAATGCAAAATATTCAAAATATGAAGGCCCAATTTCCTTTTTTCTTTTCAAATGCGGGTAATTTACATATCAAACATTAAACACAAAAATACAGATAGCTAGATGAGTGGTTGTAGTTTAAACTGTTGGGGTCTACCCGTGCGTGTGATGCGTGAAACTACGAGGAGTATTACTGATGTTGTAGTGGTTGTTGAGAAATTGTCTTCCTCTGCACTATTAAGTTTTAGCATTAAATATGGGTCCCACATTTACATCTGAGTAGGGTGGCAACTGGGTTGTTGTGACACGCGACACAATACGAAATATGAATACGCGATTAACTTAAAATTGACTCGAATTGATTAGATTTACTAATTTTTTATTCAAAATATATAAAAAATAATGGCAAATAGTTTTTAACAAAATTTTTTAATAGTTTTAACTTAAATAACATGAGAAATATAATATTTGTGACCTGTATTAACAATTTAAAATATAGATAAATAGAGTAAATAAAATAAATTAACATTTAAATTATTTATATTAACCGTAACAATACGGATATGAGATTTGAATGACGTCTTTATTAAACGGGTGATATGTGGGTTGATTCGAACTTGACACGACAATTTGACAAAAACACGACTCAAATTGCCATCCCTGAGGACTTTTTCTGACTATAGATAACAGTTGTTAGGACTTCAAATTGTAGTTGCGGACATAATTTACCCATAATTTTACATTAATTTTTAAGATGTAGAATTTGAATTCTAAAATTTAAAAAGAAAAGATTTAAAATTGAGTTCTCTCTGTTATCAACACAATTTTACGGCGTTGTTTAGTCTCTGATAAAATGCTAGCTAGTATTGTGGGAATTTATCCTTAGATTTGTATATTTTTTTATTGATTATTTTACCACTAGACTTTAATATTGACAACCGGCTTTTTTAAAATTTCCTAAAGTAATAATACAAAATTATTCTATTATTATATTAATCCTATGAAAATGATGTAAACATGACCTGTATACCTTATCTTACTGTTTCTGTAAAAGTTAAATTATTTTACGTGATTTATGGTATTGTGTATAGTATTATGGCCTTTGCTTAAATGCAGAGAAATTCATGACAAGAAAATAAATACAAGTTTACTATAAAGTTTTTTCATATTTGGTTTACGATGTACAACAAAACAGAGCAGAATAAAAAGTCCAGAAATTAGAAGATCAATAAGGCAATCATTCAATCTTGTTCAAACCAGCTTATACTGCAGCTAAAAGCAAAAAATAAATAATAATAATAATAGTAGACTATTGTGCGATACAATCATTAAATATTAAATGAGAGATAAATCATTTACTAAAATTAATCTTTTATATGACAAAACACGTGTAACATGAGTTTCACGTTCGTACGTCATGTCCATAAGAATACGTCTATGTGTGAGTATACTATATAACATTTTAAATTAACCAAATTTGCGTAATTATACGGAGAACTCAACCAAAAATATAAAAAGAAATTGTTACACAAAAAACGCATGTTATTTCAAGTACTCGAACAGGCTAATTTTATTCAATTCTTTTTGTTACTTTTTTAGATAAAAGACTATGATGACACTTAATTATTTAAAATGACATAAATAATAGACATGCAACCTCAACAAACCGTATATTTTTCTCTAATTTATTTTTAATATTCTTATCAGGCCTTATCTACCAAGAACAATGCACCAAATATAAAGAAATTTTTTATCGGGGGTACTAGCACACTGCAAAAGACTAAAATGATGGTGATTTATTTGAGTTATTTCTAATATATTTATCTTTTTTATTATAGTGTTGATCACGTGTGCATTCTTTTAGTTTGTTTTATATATTTGGATGTGACCTCTAATATTTACAAGGTCATGATCTTGGCTTGAAATTGCGTTTGAATTCCCTAGTTGGCCACCCTATGCTTGTAATCATCTCGATACATACGGGGGATACGTGTGGGTCCATGCAAGATTATACTTGTATAAATAAAGGTTTTTACATGGGATAATTGAGGATTTGAAAAAAGATAAACATAAAAAGGCTCCGGCGCCACTACCGGTGCTAGGCACCACTACTCTTAAAAAAACAGTAATTTGTAGCTATAGTGTTTTAATTCTTTAGTATGTGACATTTTAGTCTTTTTTTTTTTTAATTTTAACCAAAAAAAAAAAAAAAAGTCCCTCAACTCTTAAAATATTTGTAATTGATGGCTTTCAGTCTAAATTCGTTTAAAAATCGTAAAAACATGCATGTGCCCTTCTTTTTCAGCACATAGATGAAAACGCCCTTAGCTTCAACACAAAACAAAAAGGAAAAAAAAAAACTCCTTTTTTAATAAATAAAGGCTTTTTCTGTGATCCCTCACTATTTTTATGGGACAAATTTCCACATTTTAAAAAGTTAATTGATTAGCGTAATCAGTTAAATGATTAGTGTAATTCTCTTGTATTAAGTCGTAACAGTTACTATTTTGAGAGTCATAGGTCATTTTTAAGCATATGACAAATAAAACATTGTTATGTACTACTACAAACAAATATTCATGCATGACCGGATGTGTCTATCAAAAAAAGAACATGACATATGTAATTCTTCACGATAATATTATTTAGGTTTAAAATAACAATTGATTACGATAAAATAACTGATAATTACCAGTAAAATAACAATTACTTATTGATGTGTCTTTTAATATTTTCATATAATTATTCATGACAGTTGTACATGATAGTCGTTTATTGTTATATATTTAGAGACGACTTCTGATTTTTAAAATAATAACTGTTATAACTCAATATAAGATAAATGCTAGGTTTTCAGTCGGTTATGATTGACACATGGACTCATTACGATGGCATATTGTCCCCATTCCCAGCCCGGCGCTCTGGTTGCATGAGTTGATCCTCCTCCCGCCAAGGCCAGCCTGTCGCAGCTGGTCAGATCCTGCCTTTCATTTGTCCGTGAAGGTTCCGCCAACATGCTGATGGAGAATATTGACGACACCTCCATTTTGTCGAGCATCTTCCGTTTTTTTTTTTTATTTTTTTATTTTTATTTTTTTTATTATGTTGTTGATTAGGATGGTGATGAAAAGGAAGGACTTTCTTCTTCTCTTGTCGTAATAGCTTTAATTCATTCATTGGTTCTGCTTATTTTTTCAATTTCTTGTTGAATATCCTTCTCTTTTTGGTGGAGTTTGAAAGTGTTTGGGTTCTATTCTTCTCGCTGAACACTAGGATTATATATGAAGAAGACTGGGTTTTGTTTTGTTTAGTGCCTAGGACTTGGATTCTTCTGTCATCAATGGGGTTGAGAGAGGTATGGATGAGGAGGGAGAAATTGACTTTGAGAAATTAGGTTCTAGATTCTAGGTATCTTCTACTTTCTTCACCAAAAAATGTCAAGTAGATACGTCTTCTTCTTTTCTTTTTAATTGAAGTTTTTTCTTTTTATCATATTTGTTTTCACTCAAATTTTTTTTTTT
>NW_010357422.1:0-887 GCF_000414095.1 Morus notabilis
AAAAAAAAAAAAGAAATTTATTTTCCTATGTATTTTTTTTTGCTCTTTGTTCGTTTATGTAAATTTTTGTTTGACCCGAATGAAATCCTAAAAGCTGGTTTGACCTATCTTTTGGTCAATGTTCATTTGACTATTTGTCCTAAATTTGACCTTCCTCACACTAAGCGTTGATTGTTCCACCTCCAGCTCCATGAGAGAAACCCGTTACACTCAAATATTTCTGACACCCGTGAGATCAATGGAGTTGAGACTTCTACTTGGTGAATTTTTCAAAGTTGTATGTGTTATGGTCAGTGGTAAGAAGGTTATGGTTTGGAGCACACACACACGACTCTGGAGTTATGACTGAAATAATCTTGATAGTATCTTTTGACTTCTTACTGGCAGTTTGTTTGAAATACTCAGGTGACTAAGCGAGTTGAGACTTAAATTTTCTTTGTGACATGATTTCTCTTGCGCTTGGATTGCTAGAGACTAGCAATAAGCTGGTTGGGGGTTGTGATTGGTGCATGAAAATGCACCATAAATACTACTTTTGATTTATATAATATTAAATATTTAAGCTCTAATTAAGCAATTTCATTATTTTTATTCATAATATTTTAATTGGAATTTTTCTAGTTTTTGCTTAATTATTTACAGATGAAAGTAGTATAAAAGTAAAAAGCTACACTAAAATAAGCCATGAAAGTCATATTTTCAACCACCCGAAGCCAAGCCTTTCAGCCGAGCCGTACAGGCCGATCAGAGAGAGGGATAGCCGCGTCGAGCTAGCTGAGCCGACCAAGTTGCATCAGCTCCGTGGGTCCCACCGCCCAGTTTTCCCATGTTTCCACACTTTTCCTCTCACGCGTCACCCGCACCGCCTGGCCATTAGAGCGTATCCC
>NW_010357423.1:0-3171 GCF_000414095.1 Morus notabilis
AAAAAAAAAAAAAAAAAAGGTTTTTTTTTTTTTTTTTTTTTTTTTTTTTCATCATTTTGGTACCCGGTTTCGAGATAAAAAGGGAGAGGTCCCTGGAAGCCAGGAAGAAACTGAATGGTCTCATAATCTAGGGAAACTGCAAGCTGTACTTGTGAGCATCCCTTGAGAAACAGAACAAGAAAAACAAACAAATGGTAGCGCTCGAGAGAGAGAGATTGGGTGGAGATTGAACTCAGCCTTGCCATGGAGTAGATCTTATTTGACTTTAACTGCCTTTTTTTTTTTTTGAGGTATTTGGCTGCCTTTTTTCAAGTATCACTGTAGGAATTTATACTTGTGAAAGTAAGCGAAATTGGATAACATCAAAAATTTGTTGTTGTTGTTGTTGTTTTTTTTTTTTTTTTTTTCCCTTCAAGATTTAAGGATGAGAACGATTACTCTTATAGGAGGTAATAGGAGTAACATTTAATTAAGGAATATAAATTCTGCAGAAAAGGCATGTAGTCATTAATGGAGTATCTCATTCATTTCTACAAAACGGTAAATGATAAAAACTATAATGGGTATCTCATTGATGGTGATTGAATTGGTAATATATTAAATAAGATTTCCATTTTGGACATGAGCTTTTCATTTTTCTTTTCTAAAATAAATTAAAGGATGGTCCTATTCAAACTTCTCTTTTTACTCTTCACACCCCTCTCAAATTAAAAATTTCTTATTACATAAAAGTCCTTATATAAAATGACCAAAAAAGAAAATAGGCTAATTATATAATTAATTTTATTACAAAAGGGAAATTAATAGAGAGTATTTTTCTTCTCCACACACCTCATATATTATATTTTAAATTATAAATTATTTCTATTTCAAAATTCCATAGTAAGTAATTTTCACGTTTCCAATGACTATTCCAAAAAATTATATGGAGGAAGTTCAATTTTCTTTATTATTTGTTATATGAAGATTGTTTTTTATTTTTTTTTAAATTTTGTTTTTTGTTTGTTGTCCATATTTGTTTGCTAATCAATGTTTTAAGCAAATCGTTTCACATTTTTCTGTTTTTTATAATGTCAGACTACGAGATTTTTTCCCTGGTTCTTTTTTTTTTCAATGCAACTCAGTTTACAATTTTTTATTAATTTTTTCATTTGTTATTTTTAGTTTTTTTTCCTATTGAACTTAAAAAAAAAAAAAGCTCTATGCCTAAAGTTTCAACAACAAAAAATAAAAATAATAAGATATAAATAAAAGATAATATTAAAGTGATAAATTAACTTACGTGAGGTGTGTAATTAGAAGGTATGAAGAGTAAAGAGATTGGTGTTTAGAGAGAAAGAGGGGTGTATATAAAATGAAAATAGTTAGGGTAATTTTGAAATAATAAAAGTGTGTAGAAAGAAAATTTAATCATTTAAAAATTATGAAAAGTGTGTAGTTAAAAAGTGGTGTAGAGAGTAAAACAGTAGGTGTGAATAGAACCATTCTAAATTAAATTAAAGGCTCTTGATTTTTTCCTCTCTAGAAGTAGTCTTTATAATTGATTTTGTCGAATAAATAGCGCCTAAACTGAAATGTCTCGAGAAAAAGTTCCCATTAGCGCTTTTCACCAAGTATTTCATGGAAGGCGTGACTTTTTTCCTTTGTTAAATTCATTGTCGTTTTCTAAGTTGTTTTTCAGTCATTGTTGTATAACCAGCCATTTGGTGATAATTTTCACTTTGAAATATTTTCTCACGTTTCCTTATAAAGTGTGTCAGTTTAAAATGATTTTAAGATCGTGTTTGGTTATTAGAGAAGCATAACAAGATCCTTAATGAGTGTATAGCTAGTTTAAATTTGGCATTTGTGTGGTAAGTGAATCATTTACGTGAAAATGTCAAAGTAGAACATTGTGTTTCAATTTATCAATAGAAAATGGAAAAAACACATAAACATACAAGAAGAGTCCAAAAAAAGGTTATATACATAAATGTCCGCTTAAAAGACCTGAGCCTAAAAATGTCTACTATTCAATTTATGTACAAAACTATCCACCACACCATATAGAAAGACATTATTAACCTTATATCATGAAAAAAGGTTAGAAATAATGGAATGCCTAAAAAGGAAAATTTTGGAAACAAAATTTTAAATTGAAATCAGGAAACAAAATTTAATGAAACCTGACATAATCAGTAGTATAAGGAAGTTTTTTTTTTTTTTATTAACAAAAAGAATAATTTCACCCAAAAACCGATTTCAATGAGACAAATACACAATTTCCCTTTTACGAAATTTGAAGAATCCATTCTCTCAAATTGCCGTCTGAAAAACTTGATTTGATTTAGCAAGCGGAAATTGAAGAGTAACAACGTTAATAGAAATGATGCCATCATATGCCTTCATTTTACCAACTACAGAACCTGCCAATTAACCGTATTTACAATAATGATTATCATAATTAGCATAGAGAATAAATACAAGAATGAAACTAAAAGTTCATTATCGTAATGATTGAACAAAAATTGAAAATAAGACGTCATTATAATAATGATCATGGAAAGTAAATACTTGCCAAAAAAAAAAAAGTTAAAAAAAAACTCATTTTCATTAATTTACTAATATAATCATTATCAACCAGAACATCTAATTCGTATAAAAAAATGCTGAACAATGGACATTTTCATTATATGGCATTGCTACTATCTTGATTTGAAGGGATAACATAAATCTAAATTCCATTATTTTACAAATTCATTATTTTAACTATAATAATATAATGAACCAGGAGGAATAAAACAAAAAAAAAAACAAAAAAAACAAAACAAAAAACAAAAACATAACAATCACACAAACGTGAAAAATTCATTATGGTTATTATAAAATAACCACGAGCAATAATTGAAAATAAGCATCATTATAAGAATGTTCATGGAAAGTAAATACTTGCAAAAATATTAATCTTCAAAAAATGCTCATTTTCATTAAGTTTTCTAATATGGTCATTATTGAACAGAATTTCTAATTCATATAGAAAAAAAGTACTGAACAATGGACACTTTTATTATTATGGTGTAGCTATTATCTTGGTTTGAAGGGATAACATAAATCTCAATTCCATTAGTTTAAAAATTCATTATTTTAACTATAATAACATAATGAACCCTGAGGAATAAAACAAAAAAAAAA
>NW_010357424.1:0-1349 GCF_000414095.1 Morus notabilis
CATATCTAAGAAAGATGCATAAACACACTAAGGGTATGTTTGGTAGAAATGAGAGATGGAGGGAGAGACAGAGGTGGAGGGAGAGGGTGAATCCCTAGTTTGGTAGGGAGAAGAAGAGGGAGAGGACTCTCTTCCTCTGCGCCCACCATTTTGGATCATTTCATCAATAGAAGGATCTAACCAATCCACCTAAATTTAAATAAAAATTACTTTTCCACCCTTCAAAATAAATTATGAAAAAATAGTTAAATGGACAATATAGTAATTAAACAAATAATTATAATCTATCCTTTTAACCCTCCAACCAATCCACCCAAATTTAACTAAAAATTACTTTTCCACCCTTCAAAATAAATTATTAAAAAATAGTAAAATTGACCATATAGTAATTAAATAAATAATTATCATCCATCATTTCAACTCTCTCTCCATCCAACCAAACAACATGAAGGATTATTATAATCCTCTCCATCCTTCCTATACCCCATCCTTCCAACTCTCTCCATCCTTCATACTCTCCATCCCTCTAATTAAACGGAGCCTAAGAGAGGAAGAGAGAATTAATACTCACCTTGATCTTCAAGATCTTTCCCTGCGAAGAATCTCTTCATTCTCAGTGCTAAAAGTATCAGTATTACAAGTAAACACGACGCAGCAACAATGCCAACAATAACTCCAACAGATAGCGGCCCCCCAGTATCAACTTTGTGATGAAAAAGAAAAGAAAGTTATTATGAGACATCCATGGGAAAACACAGTATAAAGTGTAGCATATGAGGCGAAAATAATTACATGATGTTATGGCGATAGCAGATATAAGAGGTCCATAAACACCTCTATCAGGAATGGCAGTCGCTCCTTTCCCTGGCCAGTATAAGTGAATCTCTAGAGTGCTACCATTAACAAAAACATTATCAAAAGTCTTGGTGATGCCTTTTCCAGGACCTCCAGCTTCCTCCATAATGTTGAAATCCTTCAAAACTAAATTTCCCTGTTCACAAGTGAGAGTTAAACTTCATCAGCTTGGAGCAAAAGTTCTGGATTTTCTAACCTTTGCAGCTAAGGAAAACACTTTTATCAATAAATGTAGCAAGACCATGTCCTACCAATGTATTTCTACTTTTACTCACTTGAATTGAGACATCAAATATGCGTCTGCCAAGACTGCTAAATGTCTGGTCATCCGAAAACATTATTTCAGCAAAGTGGAGCTTCACTTTGTACCTGCCTTTCCGCAAGCAAAGGCCATAATACTTGAGTGATACAGCAGCTATGCGGGCCGTTTGAAAAATTTCAGGATAAGTTTCATTGGACTGCAATTTGTTTGTTACTTTGAAGTCCACTCTTTC
>NW_010357425.1:0-803 GCF_000414095.1 Morus notabilis
TGTGTAATGGCGCCCATCAACCGATGGATCTAATCTTTGTTCGCGCTCTGCAACCGCCGTGGGAACGGCGACATCTTTTGGTGTGGTAACGGGGCCCATCATCCGTCATATCGAAGCTCTCTTCGTGCTCTACAACTGCCACGGGAACGGGGACAACCTTTGGTGTCGTAACGGCGCCGGCCCTTCAGACGTTATATCGAAGCTCTCTTCGCGCCCTACCACCACCACTGGAATGGCGACAACGTTTGGTTGAAACGAGGCCCATCAGCCGTTAGATCGAAGCTCTCTTCACGCTCTACAACCGCCCCGGGAAGGGCGACAAATTTTGGTGTCGTAACGGAGAGCATCAGCCGTTAGATCGAAGCTCTCTTCACGCTCTACAACCGCCCCGGGAAGGGCGACAAATTTTGGTGTCGTAACGGAGAGCATCAGCCGTTAGATCGAAGCTCTCTTCACGCTCTACAACCGCCCCGGGAAGGGCGACAAATTTTGGTGTCGTAACGGAGAGCATCAGCCGTTAGATCGAAGCTCTCTTCGCGCTCTACAACCGCCCCGTGAAGGGCGACAAATGTTGGTGTCATAACGGGGCCCATCAACCGTTAGATTAAAGAAGTTCTCTTTGCGATCTACGAATGGCACGGGAACGACGACATCTTTTGGTGTCGTACTGGGGCCCATCAGCCGTTAGATCGATGCTCTCTTCGCGATATACGACTGTCACGGGAACGGCAAAAAGTTTTGGTGTCGTAACGGGGCCCAAAATCCGTCAGATCGAGGCTCTCTTCACACTCTACAACCGCCAC
>NW_010357425.1:1261-1486 GCF_000414095.1 Morus notabilis
CGGCTGATGGGCCCCGTTATGACACCAAAAGTTTCGCCGTTCCCGTGGCAGTTGTAGATCACGAAGAGTGCTTCGATCAAAAGTTGTCGCTAAATTCGTGGCGGTTGTAGAGGGGCAAAGAGCTTTGATCTGATGGATTATGGGACCCGCTACGACATAAAAAGTTGTCGCCCTTCCTGTGCCAGGTGTAGATCGTGAAGAGAGCTTCGATCTAACGGCTGATGG
>NW_010357426.1:0-6371 GCF_000414095.1 Morus notabilis
ATATATATATATATATATATATATCTTATGGAAAAGATGATGTACGTGGGAACGGGAAGGGTCCTGGTATTACGGTTATTCATAACTGTATAAATGTACGTAACGGTTTCAACAACTCCATGCACAAAATTACAGGATAATGGACGAAAAATACAAAAACTATGGAGCTAAGAATACCCTTTTGGTGAGGAACAAGATATGAATATTAGGAATTTTGAAATATGTGTCTATGTGTTAGGACTATTTAGGATTCCCTTTTGGTGAGGAACAAGATATGAATATTAGGAATTTTGAAATATGTGTCTGTGTTAGGACTATTTAGGATTTAGTTAAGCTTATTTTATTACGTCTATCTTATAAGTTCATTATAAGGATTTATGCATCCAGAAATAGACCTAGTAATTGTATTTTTCACTATGGGGGTCAGAGAGTTGATGGGGGAAGCAAGCTTGTTTTCAATCTGCATCAACTGAAGCTACAAGCTCTCAAGTAAATGAGTAAGACTAAAATGAAGAACTGTATATCTTTCTATCTAATTCAAGCTAGAAAATGCAATTCAAAAACTGTAAACTATTTAGTAAGAACTCGAGTAAATTCAAGATGGAAAAGACGTGTCAATAAAAAATTGAAAACTATGATGAAAAGCTTCTATCTCTTATTATATGAGAGATTGTGGTCAAAATTTTTGCTCTTCATTTACTCATAATCTGCAAACAAATTATTAAGGTATCCAAAAAATATATATGTATATGAATGGGACCTATGATTCTTCAGTCTGACCCTCTGAAACGGTTTCCTCTTCCTTCTGGTTTTCAGTTTCATCAACATTCTTTTCACCGGCATTCTTTTCACTAAATTTTAGACGAAGTGGTCGACCCATCAATTCCTGCACAAGGAAGACTTGGAGGTTGGAATACTTCTCCTCAAGCAAACATAAAATACCAGCAACTAAATTCATGCACTTTTATGCGGCTTGTCTAATGCCACTTGAGGCCAAGTGGTTGGGTGCGTGAGTGTGTGCAAGTGTCCTGGTTTCGAATCTTAGTGGTTGATTGGTATAAGGAGTCTGAACCTAGAATCATGATTCCGGATTTAAACTAATGTTTGTTTACAAAAAGTAAAAAGTGGTTCTGATATGACTCACCCAGAATCAGTGTTTGGTTTGGATGATTCTGATTCAAGGTTTGAACCCTGATGTGATGTTTTAAACCATGAATCACCCATGATTCTAAAATCACCCACCCCCTTGATTTTGGGTGGTTCAAACCCATGATTTTGGTTCTAGTTTCACAACCATGATTTAGACCCAAAATCATGAATCATGGTTCTAAGTTCCAAAATCAAAACTAGAATCACCTGATTTGAACTCTCGTACCAAACGAACCCTTAGTGGTTCCATTTCTTATTAGTAAAGTGGGAGAGCTATAGGCCCCCACACATATAAAAATAAAAAATAAAAAAAAAATTGCGAGTTGTTTAACTGAAGAAGGGCATAAGCTGGACTTTGAATGCACATAACATGAACGTAATGTTTGCTTGGACAGTAGGTAAGTGTGTCCGTATCTGTCCCACGATCCCCATGGAAACGAGCACATAGGGAACCAATACAAACACAATGAACTGAAGTGGGTATCAAATACGCCTGCATCTGCGTCTGACCTTTATGAATGGATGCAATTCATGGATAATTATCATCCATAGTATAGCAATCCAGAGAAACCCTTATTGGACATATTTCCTGTAAAGCATTCCCAAAGTTCTAAAAATATGCATGCACGTGTAAATGTTTAAGGTGACAAAACACAAGTAATGTTACGTTGCTCACAAACACAACATAGGTCAGTTGAATCCATCAATCTAAATTCAGCATCACAAATTTTAGGAGAGCAGTTGACAAAAAGAAAAATGCTGGAAAGATAACCTATTTTATTTACCTTCCCATCCAAAGAAGATATGGCAGCCTCTGCTTCTTCCCTTGTGGCGAAAGAGACAAACCCATACCCAGCAGATCTTCCTTTAGGACCATCAAAGACAACCCGGGCTGAAACTGGTTTAAAATTTTCAGAGACAAAATCTCTGAGATGGGTCGATCTCACTTTCCATTCAATATTAGACACATAAAGCTTATGGGTTGTCTCTCCAGGTTGGGGGCCAGGAGGGCGTGGTGGAGAAGGTTTCTTGAACTGCTTTGCAAGTTCTATCTTAATAATTCTGCCTGACACGTCCTGCACCAAATATGTTAGGAGATCCATACAAAATCAGAATGGAAAACTGGTATCTTAATTATCATATTTCAACTTAATGATTACTCTTTCTATTAACTGGAGATCTGCAAATACCATACAAAGATCTTCTCAACATACAAGTGTCGTCATTATTGAATAGGATAAGAAACCACAAAAACTTCTCAAGACTCAAATGTAGCTAAATCTTTCAAACTGCGATCATTTATATTACCAGAAAACTACCAAAACTTCTAAATTTTCATCAGTAGATAAATCTTCCAAATTGCTTTCTTATTTTTTGAACCCCAACTGCTAAAACTTCCTAATTCTACGTTTCGCGGCATTCCAATTATGAGCGACAGAAAATGCCTTAAGAAAGGGAACCAATTTGGTCCAAGAAAAAACTCATAAAGGCACCTAGAAATTTTCTCTAAAGTACAAGCAATTATCAAGCTCAAATAAAATGACAAGTCACAAATGGTACTGAATCATCAAAGTGAAACAAAATATAGGCGCCAAAACTACAATTAGCTATGAACTATTTTTTTTTTTTACCATAACTTTCTCTTTCTTTCCTAGAAGAATATCAATTGGAATATAACATATTCATACCAACAATCTTCCAAATAAAAATACAACTTGAAAAAAGAAATTAACAAACTATTCTAACAAAAGGAAATAAAAGCAAAAACTTCATGGCTAGCTCTAAACTAGAATAAATTATTCATGGAACAAAGAAAGAATCCATTTTTGGACAAACAAACACAAACCCTAAAACCAAAAAAAAGAACAAAAACAAAAAACAAAAACAAAAACAAAAAACAAACAAAAACAAAAACAAAAACAAAACAACAACAACAACAACGTTACCTGAAGATTGAATCTATCAATGACCGCCTGAGCTTCCTCCCCACAAGCCATTGTCACAAAGGCAAACCCTCGGTTCCTTCCATCTTTCTGCTTTATAATCTACACAAACCCATTTCAACATTACATAAAACCAAACCAATATCATCAAAGACTTGGCAGTAAATGGCCTTTTTTAGGGCTTTTTTCAGTAAATGACCGAAGTTATGTCAAAATGAAGGAAATGATCGTTTTTTTTTAATTAACTTTAGATTATTATTGATTAACTTTTATCACTTATTAATTTTAGTTTCACTGATTCACTCCGTAATTTACACTAATTTAGTTATTGATTATCAATTTCAATCAACAAATTATAGATTTATCAGTGATCAATTATTGATAAATTGATAATAAACAAAGCGGTCATTACTCTCCGAAAAAATTTCGGTCATTTGTCTAGAAAGAAAAAAGGTTCGGCCTTTTATTAAAAAAAAAAATTGTGACCTTTCATTTGCCTAAATTTCTTTAAAAAAAAAAAAAGAAAAGAAAACACCTCAACATCAGTGACGGTTCCGCACTGGCCAAAGAGGCTTTTAATGTCGACAACGGTGAGCGACCATGGGAGATTGACGACATAGAGCTTCCTCTTCTGGTTGTTCTCCTTCTCCAAATGGGTTTCTTCCGCTTTCTCTTGTACGGCAATTTCCTGTTCCTGCACCGAAAAGCACAGCCGGAAGCTCCATGGATTTCGAGTGGAGGACTGAAGAAAAGAGCAAGAGTTTGCAGAATGGAGCTTCAAGGAGTGAGTTCGGGTTCTGGGGAATGAGAGTTTGGTAGTTGATAATGAAGATGATGATGAAGAAGAAGGAGAAGAAGAGTAAAGTAGGCAGAGACGGAGAGAGAGCACAGCTTCTAATGCCGCCATTGCTTAGATTTTTTATTTGAAAGAGAGGATTTTGGATAAGAGTTGAGAGAGAGAAGATAGGCAGGTACAGGAGTTGTCATGTTTTTTAATTGGAACACTTCTCTATTTATTTCGTAAGAAAAAATAGATAGAAGAGGGTGTTAAATAGAGTTTATTACAGTTATTTTTCAAACGTTATCCTCTTTTTACGACAAGGGTCACTTTCTCACAACATAATAACAAATAATTTCTTTCAATCTTATTTACAAGAGTGCTATTGGTTTTTTTTCTCCAAATCTGACTGACTATATATTTGATTTGAAAAAAAAAAAAAGATTTTTAACACATTTGTCTCTTAAATTTATCGTAATTTAGTAAATTACTTTTTTCATTTTTAATTTTAATAACTTGTCCTCTCAATTTATAAAATTATTACAATATGCTCTATTTAATGATGATTGTGTTAAATTAGTGTCAAAAAAACACGCTTAGTAAAAAATTTTAACATTCAAATTCAATTGTAACACTAATATTTCAATGTCTCAACTTTTACTCCTTTAAATCTAATAAAAATTTGAACAAATTTAGTTAAATGAGGCACATTGCAATAAATTTATAAGTACAAGAGATAACTTATCAAAATTAAAAATTTAGGAGACAATTTATTAAACCACGACAAACTCAAGAGGCAATTGTGCTGTAAACTGAAAAAAATGTGAGTAACTAATTACATATCATTTATATAAATATATATATATTTCTCCAGCTTTTCTTCTAATTCTTTGCTGTCGATGTTTTTTTCCCTTTCGTTTTGCCTAGAGATGCAACAATGGGCCAGGGCCCGTAGGCCGGGCCAGGCCCATCCTGATATAGTGACGGGCCGGGCCAGCACGGCCCATCACTGTTCAAGGCACGGCCCAGCCCATAATATTGGTGGGCTGGGCTGGGCCAACATATATCGGCCCATGGGCCAAGCAGGGCTTAAGCCGGGCTGGGCCAACCCGTCTAGGCCCATGATGGTCCGGCCCGTCTAGGCCCATAATGGGTCGGCCCAGCCCAGCCTATTTAGGCCCATAATATCTTCATATTTTTTTTCTTTTTTTTTAGTAATTTTGTCAACATCTTATGTATAATTATCCTGATTGTACTCTTTTTTTCTTACCAAGGCTTTGTCCCACTAGATTTTCCTTATAAAGGTGTTTATTTAATGAGGTAATCGTAAATAAAATATCTCTTTTTATATTTTCATTGACTATTCAAACTTATATATTTATTAACTTGTTTAAAAATAAAAAAATTAAAAATTGCATGTTTAGATGGGCTGGCCCATCTAGACCTATGATGGGCCAAGATGGGCCAGTCCATTCAAGGCCCATGACACAGCCTATCCTGACCCGCGGCACGGCCCAGCCTGGCCCGCGGCACGGTCTAGCCTGGTCCACGTAAAATTAGCACGTGGTGTGGGCTGAGCCGAGATCATTCTTATACGGGTCGGCCCGGCCTGGCCCACGAAATTTATGGGATGTGCCGGCCCAGCCCGCGGCCAACGTGGGCCTAAGGAGAACGGGACAGACCGGGCCGGGCCGGCCCGTTCTTACATCTCTAATATGTGTTATACAACTAGCGCTTATTTTTTTTTTTTGGCGTTTCGTGTATATATTACTTGCTTCAGCAAAATGTATATATCACTGGTTGACTTTTTTTTTGAGTTGTTGCACTTTGCCTTACAAACTGATATTTTTCCACAGTTGTTTTTTCTCTTTATCTATGTTAATTTCGTTAATATGTGTGTGTATATATACACACAATTATTTATAGGCTTCCTAATTAGTATCGATTATGCATTGAATCTTTTTTTCTTTTTTTCTTCTATTATAAGTAATAATGAACTTGAATGGATGCACAACGAAACTATTGAAGATATAATAGATTTCTCACTTAGATTAAGGAATGGCATTCCTATAAATACGTTGAAAGAAATAGGATGTTATTAAGTTGGTTTATTTGACAAAGTGAGATTGCCACTTGCCAATAGTAGCATATGAAAAAGAGTTTATAACAGAGTCTATTTAGCACTCCTCTAGATAGAAATACATAGGATGCGTTTGTTGTGTATTTTTTTTCCGTTTAAGTTTTTGAAAACGTTTCTACACGTTTTATGAGGCATGAAAACGAAAATAATCTGTAAATTGTGTTTAATTAGTAAATGTTTTGAAAACGAAAACATAAAAGACAAATCCTCTGTCTAATTTATAAACGATTAAAAGTTATTTTCATTTTCTAGTACTTATTAATAGTCGTATATTAAATATTTAATTTTTAATTATATAAAATATTAGTTAATAATTAATAAATAAATAGTAATTAATAAATTATCAATTAAATATTAATTT